>NC_133619.1:34755396-34822896 GCF_048593235.1 Sminthopsis crassicaudata
CCATTCATCTATATGTTATCTATTTTGTTATCTATCTACCATCTATGACATTTGGTTTTTGGTACATGTGTTGCTTTCCTGCAATTTTGCACTCTCTCCATCCACTAAAGTGATTATTTAAATCTGGTGACTCATTTGATGAAGAGGGGAAAGGCTGCTGACCAGCCAAGTGAACAAGAACAGCCCCCTTATTCACTGAACATTAAGTGGTAAATAGACATCAGCAAGATGCCTCTTTCCTTCCCAAGTGAGTCATGAATAAAATGGTCTACGATGGCCATTCCAGCTGCCTTTTTCAACTTGAAATCCTTTTTTTTTCCCAAGCGTCCCCAGAGAAAGATGGAGGAGGAAAAATGAGTGGGCTCCTCATTGTATGCTTTTGATACAAACTCAGAATATATGAATCATCTAATATTGGCTTAAAGATTCTGGTTACCTTCTTTGAGAAAACCTTGTTTATTCTTTGAAGTTTTTGGTTTCTTTCTTGTCCAGAGAGATGAGAAAGGAAGGGGGGGAAATGTGTCAATTGGAACATGAACCTATTATGGAAGTGACTCTTGAAAGAGGCAAGGCCGAGGTCAGAAACCATCTCTTGGCAAGTTGCTTTAGTCTTGATTGAAGAGTAAAATAGAGGGGTGAGGAAGAGCCCAGCAGGACCAGCTAAGCTAAGGGAGGCTCTTCCAAGCTCTGGCTTTATTTTTTTAAATGAGCCTATCCTGCAGCTAATTTCAATTTCCACATAGCGTCAGTGAAGCCACAATATTTATTCTAGAAAGCAAAGGATATTAAACCTAAAATTACTCACACCTGGGGCCCACCAGTCTCCAGCACTATAGAACTTGGAGACAACCCTTAAATTGGGAGAAAGCTTTAGTTAGTAGAACTTATGAATATTTATAATTATAATTTATAATAATAATATAATTATAATAGATGATCAATATTGGAAAAGTTTCTGCCAGGTTATCATTTCCCCTCTCCATATTTACTTTATGTCTTGTTCCACTATCACCATCTTCATCATTAATGTAGCCTGTGGGTGAGGGAGCATTATCCTTAAGGACACCTGAGCATAAATTCCATTCTTGACTAGCTGTGTGATTTAACCTTTAAAGTCATTTAACCTTTCTGTACCTCAGTTTCCCCATCTTATAGATGGGGATAATAATACCTGTAGTCCCTACAGGGTTATCGTGAGGTACAAAGGAGAGGCCATAGAAGTAGTGGAGAGAGAGAATTATGGTTCTACCACAACTCTGTGACCTTGAGCACATCACTTAGCCGGTTTCTGGACCTACACTCTCGTGTTTGTATAATAAAGGTCCTGAATGGGTTCTAAGGTAACTCCAGTTCTATATTCACTTATTAAAGCACAATATAAGTGACAATTATTATTTAATTAACCTGCTGTGGTCCCACTATTTGATTAAAGGTATCTAAGGAAAGGGGCTAAATTCGTTTTATGGAAGTAGTTAGAGAGGGTCTTAGCACCTTTAGCCTTCACTTTAGACAGGAGATGACAGTCTACTTATCGAGATTAATACATTCTATGTAATTGACCAGGAATGGCAGATTTTTGCCAAATTTTAAGGTCAGTCTAACATCATGGATTTGGAGTTTTGACCAAAATTCCAGCCAATAGGCCTGTCTTGGTTTATTTCTGCCAAAACTGAACTTCCAGTGTCCAAAATAAGGCTTAAATAGGCGATTAGTGAGTCCCATAAGGCTTCTTGAACATTAAATAGTCCTTAAAAAATGATATTTCCATGGACTGAACAAGAATGATTTAAAACCATGTGGTTGAATTTGCGTGAAAATACATGACATATCAGCTTAATAATTTACCAGTCAAGCCCTAGATGTATG
Organism: Sminthopsis crassicaudata; assembly: GCF_048593235.1. Taxonomy (NCBI): domain Eukaryota; kingdom Metazoa; phylum Chordata; class Mammalia; order Dasyuromorphia; family Dasyuridae; genus Sminthopsis; species Sminthopsis crassicaudata. Next base: position 34,757,263 of record NC_133619.1, read on the forward strand.
TTGACATATGCCGCACCTCAAATAATGGAAAATTATGGAGTTTTTAAACCAAGTCAGACACAGTTGGCCACCTTTTCACAGAATCATAGAATTTCAGAGTTGGAAAAGACCTCAGCAGCTGCCTAATCCAACACATATTTGAACAAAAATTCTCTCTTCATCAGAATGGACAAGTGCTTATTTTGCTTTTTGCTTAAAAACCTCCAGTAAGAAGAGACCTGAACCTTCCAGAGGGGCCTCCCCCCATTCTACTTTTGGATGGCTATTCTATAGTTAGATCTTTTCGTCCTTAAATCTAACCGAAATCTGTATTTTTGCATCTTCTACCATGATATCAGGCAAAGGAAATAGAATCCCTCTTCTATGTGACAATCTTTCAAATACAAAAGCAAAGAGTTATCACTAGATTAAATATCCCCAGTATTCAACTAACCCTTGTATACCATTATGTCAGAAATAATGCTTTTACTTATTAAGCATTTAAATGATTTTTTCGTTCATTTAGTAATACATTCATTCATTATCCTGGTTGTTCTTCTTTGGACATTTCTACATTGTCAAAGACATTCTTAAGATGTGTTTCCCAGAACCCAACAAAATATCCCATGTTCTTACCATGGCAAAGTAGTGTTATCATCTGGATATTATGCTTTTTGGGGTTCAAACTTTGTTCAAATTTAACATTTTTTATTTAAAGTTTTTTATTTTCAAAACATATTCATTTTCAATATTCACCCTTCCAACATCTTGTGTTTCAAAAATTTTTTTCTCTCTCCTTTAACCCTACTCTCTTCCTTAGATGGCAAGTGATCTAATATATATTAAACATATACAACTCTTCTATACATATTTTCACAATTATCATGCTGCCCAAGAAAAATCAGATCAAAAAGGAAAAAAAAATGAGAAAGCAAAATGCAAGAAAACAACAACAAAAAATGTGAAAATATTCTGTTGTGATCCACACTCAGCCCCACAGTGTTCTCTGGGTGCAGACTGGCCTGAATCACTTCGTTGTTGATGAGAATCATGTCCATCAGAATTGATCATCATATTATCTTGTTATTGCCATGTATAATGATCTGCTGGTTCTGCTTCCTCCACCCAGCATCGGTTCATGTAAGTCTCTCCACGCCTCTCTGAAATCATCCTGCTGATCGTTTCTTACAGAACGATAATATTCCATATCAAGTTTTACATTTCTAAAAAACAAGTCATAGAGAGCTTGGTCAGGGAAGAGATGCATTTAAAAAGTTATGGTATAAATGTTGATTTGTTTTTCTGAAATATATGGAGGTTAGACATTCTTTTTAAAGTTCACTTGTGATGTCTGGATTTTCATTTCTGCACTGCTGCCATTACTTTTCTTTCCAGTCAAGTATTTGGAAAGGACTGGAGAAGACAGTCAGTTTAATTCTATTGAGTTCAATAAGCATTGATTTAGTGACCACTATATTTGTGACATTATACAGGGGACATGTATGACAAAATTCAAGGAGCTTATATTCTAATAGAGGACTTCACTTCACCTCCTCTTGCTCAAGTTTCCCTCTTTTGTAAAATGAAAGGATGGATCAGAAAACCTTATGGTCTGAATCTAAGAACTGATAATCTTATCATTGTCGTAATTTTTTTTGTCCCATAGAAGTCTAGCTTCAGGCCTTCTATGCAATGGATATTTGTAGCCTGACTAACACTAATCCTTGTTAGCAAGTCTAGGTGAAGCTGAATATCAGTCTTACCAGAGACCAAGAAGTCTGTTCTATTTGAGAAACAATTAGTTAATAGAGGTACAAAAAAATCAGGGCTATAGGATCTAGGTTTGAATTTTACTTTTGGTACATTTTTATCTGAGTTATATTAGACAAGTCATTTTTACCACTTTGGGCCCTACTGGTAAGATGAGATGTTTGGACAAGGTGACCTAGAAGGTCCCTTTCAGTGCAAAATCTGGGATTCCAAGTGTTCCAGGCAGCATGGAGTAATGGATAGATAGCCACTCTCAGAATCAGGAACACTTGGCTTCCAGTTCCAACTATGATATTTTGATTGTGTTATTCTGGCCAAATCATGTAGTCTCTTCAGTATCTTGAGCACTGAGACTAGATTATAGATATGTTACACCCTCCGTTACTAGTGAAAATCCCTTAGCAAGGGACTCCTTACACTGAAGAAATCACAGGCATAATATCTATCTATCTATCTATCTATCTATCTATCTATCTATCTATCTATCTATCTATGATGTCATCTATCATAATCATCTATCTCATCTGCCATCTGTCATCTATCATCTATTTTCTATTTATCTATAATCTATTTATTTTATCTATCACCTATCTATCCATTTATTTATCATAGAACTATTATCTATCAATAATCTATCTTTGATTTATTATAGAATTATCTGTCATAGATCTATTATCTGTCTTAGATCTATCATCTATCAATAATTTATCTTCAATCTGTCTAATATAACTGTCATGAATTTATCATTTTCTCTCTCTTTCTCTCTCTCTTCCCTATGTATCTATCTATAATAAATCTCTCTCATTATATTATATAGCATATATACAAACCCACATTCACCTGCATATATCTATGTGCACACACGCATATGTCCTTATGCCCATCCCATAAAAGTCCTGCAGCAGAGTGACCCAATAACCAAATGGATGACCAAACTCCTGTCTTCCAGATTCACTCCTGCACACCATCTCCACGGAACCAGAATGATTTACCAGACTAGGCATTGGACTTGGATTCCAGAGACCTGAAGTTCAAATCCCAGAGCTGCTTTTTGCTCCTTGTGTTACCTTGGATAAAAACTTGCAATTCTCTAAATCTCAGTTTCTCATCTGTAAAATAAGTCTCTAACTTTTTTTGGTTCACAATCTGTGATCCATGTGATTTTAATGAAAGAGCTCTGAGGGGAAGAGAACCTGTATTCAAGTCTTACTTAGTTACTTATTACACAGACAAGTCTTTTTTGCTCCCTAGCCTCCGTTTCCTCACTTGTAACATGAGAAGATCTGAATAGGTGGTTTCTGAGGTCCCTTTCAGCTCAGACTCGATGATCTTATATTTATCAGGACAAAATAGCCTTTTATACATCTTTAATAAATTTTTATTTTATTAAAGCTTTTTATTTACAAAGCATATGCATGGGTATTTTACAATCTTGCAAAACTTTCTATTCCAAATTTTTCCCTCTTCCTTCCCACCCCCTTCCCTAGATGGCAGGTAGTCCCATACATGTTAAATATGTTAAATCCAATATTACATCTTTTCTTTTCAAGCAGTCAACTTTGTACAGCAAGTTTTTAGAGATCAGCTCAAGTCAACAAGCATATATTAAATACTGCCTATGTGCCAGGCACTTTGCTAAGTGACCATTAAGAGTAATGCTCAGAGATGCAGGTGAAAAGTCCTAGTCATCCTATAAAAGTATCTTGTCGTTTTTCATTTCGCTCAATAGGCTGCCGACAGATTCCAATCTCTGATTGAGACAGTGTCACGCCAGCAGGGCTAGAATGCTGGATCCTGATAAACGTTATCCCCGAAAACTGCCAGCCAGACTCTATCACAATGGAGAAAGAGATAGGCTGTCTGGGAGATAAACACGGAAGAGAATGTGCTTGCTTGAAAGGATGCCCCCCAGATAGATGGACCTAATTAGAACTCCAAAACTGCAAGTTCTTCTGTGGATCCAAAAAACTTCTCACAGGTTGGGAACTAACAATTTTCAAAAGAAGAACAGTTCAGTCATCCAAACCAAATTAAATAATGATCAATGCAAATTAAAGCAACACTGAAGCTCTATCTTATGCTCATCAGTATGGCAAAGGTGACAACACAGGAATGACAGTTTTTAGAGGGACTGCAGGAAAACAGGTGAATCAATACACTGTTAGTGTAGCTCTGCTTTGGTTCAGCCATTCTGGAAAGTAATTTGGAACTATGTCCCGAAAATCACTCCAACTGAGGGATGACACTAGGTTTATACTCCAAAGAAATTAAAGAAAAAGGAGCAGACTCATTTGTACAATAATGTATATAGCATCTCTTTTTTGTTGTTGCAAAGAACTGGAAACTCCAGGTTTTAGGAGTGATGGAACAAATTATAGTAAATAGATGAAATAGAACATGATTATAACCTAAAATGATGAAAGGGACAGTTTTAGAGAAACCTGGGAAGGCTTGAATGAACTGGTACAGAATGAAGTGGTCAGAACCAAGAGAACTGGAAATGCAACAACCAATTGGAACAACGGAAGAGTGATGCTTCTGACATCTTGGTGGAAGATGGTGGAAATGAGATATACGTCCTCAGACATGACCAGTACAACCCAACTTATCTTCTTGACTAGACTTCTTTACTAAAAGGGAAGGCTTATATTGTAGGAGGGTACTATGACATTGGAGGGTAGTAGATAATTATGATGCTTCAAAAGAAAAGACTGTCAATGAAATGCAAAGAAATTCAGAAGAGAGTAAAAGGAAGTCATAGATATATAATTCCTAGCTATATAACCCTAGGCAAGTCATTTACTTCATTTGCCTCAATTTTCTTATCTGTAAAATGGGGATTATAATAGCATCTACCTTCCAGAAGCATTTCGAGGCTCACATGAGTTAATACACGTGAAATGTTTTGCAGAACTTAAAATGCTATATTATTATTATTATTTTTTATATATCATTATTATTTTTATAAAGCAATTCCTCAAGGTCAAGGGCCTTTTCTCTTTCTATAATAACAGCCAGTGATATGTTGTGAGTGTCCACAGGCCAGGCCCAGCCTCAGTGTTTGTTGCTGGGAATTGTCCCTTGAGATTTTCCTTATCTCCCATTGTCATGAGGCAGAACTCAGGGAATAATTTGAGACTTTTCTACATTTTCACCTTTAAGAATCTACTAAAATCTGCAGCAATGCCTTCCAGTGATGTGGAGGTGACCCGGGGAGTCCGAAAGCAATGCCAGGAGGCCACAAGCTCTGGCACGTTCTATTCATCTGGAAAGGAGACAAGTAGAGGACAGAGACTGATTATCCATCTGTCACTTGGGTACCAGCTCAGAGCATTTTATTAATGCCTTTTGGTACTGTATAATGGTCATTTCTGTGGGGGGAAAATCTTCCCCTTTACACCCTGGACACCTCCACCATAATATAGAGAAGAAAAACAACACTTAAAGGGAGACAGAGATGGAAGGAACTTGATATATGAAATCACATGAGCTGGATTCAAATCTTAATTCTGCTCCTTATGTCTCAAGTGACCTTGATTCTGGGCAGTTTCTCTCTTTACCACCCAGTTTTCTTATATGAAAAAACCAAGGGCACTGGACTAGATGACTTTTATGGTCCTACTGTAAATGAATTTACATTCTGTAAATTCTGTAAATGTTCATTCTGTAAATGAACAAAAACACCCAGTGGAGTGACCACATCTGCCAGTGCCCTAGTGGTGCTCTGCCTCTCTGATATGAGGAGCCACGTTCTATTATTTTGTTCTCTGGAATCATCTCTGCTTAGGCAACACACTTTATTTTTATTGACCATTTCATTTACGTTGTTGAAGTCATTATCTATATTATTTCTCCTTATTCCATTTGTCACCCGTTTATATGTCTTCTTTTGCTTTTCTGAATTTCTCATATTTTTCATTCTTATCTTGGGAAATAAAAACATTCTATCAAGTCCCAAAATGCACATCCCCAAGTGATTACTTTTTTCAATGACAACATTTCTTTCTTGCTGAATCAGAGGCTTTAAAAATCGTGCCGATGAAGGGAAGACCCCAGCAACATCACAGAACCTTGAAGTAGGGGAATCAGGCATGGAACATCTCCATGGGTGTTGTTTGTTCTTTGATCTCAAAGAGAACCATGATATCAAAGTGAATTGGATTTGAGTGAAGGATCTGTGAAGAGTCACCAGTCTCATTCTATCTCTGGAGCTGTCTGGGTCCATGTGGACAGGTCAGGATGACCTGAGATGGCCCTGAATGCAGAGGGAGATCTTGACCTTTTCAAGCCAGGACCTTTCCCAGATCTCAGTTTGACTGAGCCCACATCCCTTAAAGGATTAAGGTTAAATAAAAAATGAGGCAGAGAATGGCCTCTTTGACCCATTTAAAAAAAATCAATCTGGGAGGGGAATGGGTTTCTGGCCGAAACACCAGAATTGCTATTTAATTTACTCTGAGCCAATTATCGTCCAGATAATAAGGAAGGGGGCTTTGTAAAGCAAATTAGCTACAAATAAGTTCTTGAGCATTTTGAAAGCATCATAGGGATTCTGGCTCATCACAGCAGAACTAAAGTGACAAATTGAGAAAAGCATTTTCAGTGAGTAGAGGCAGGGGGATTACCATTTGGTCACTTTGCCTCTTAGTTTGAGTCCACTCTCCCCAGAGGCCTTGTGAATGAGAAGCACAAGTGTCTCTCCAGTTTGAGGCAATTTTTCTGTAACAATTGTTCTTACTATGCTTGCTTAGTAAATTCCTTTCCTAAGAGCTAATTAATTCTGGGTTATAACCAATAAGGAACACAATGATGGGGGGTTCATGAATTATTGTATTAGAAACTCCCCAAACCATCAGGATTGCCCCTAGCAACATTGCGTTATTGAAAGCCAGCCCAGTGGCAGGGTCCACACCCTCCAGAATGCTGCCATATGGTGGGAGATGGATGACGATATCTTCCATTTTCACACCATTCCCGACAGCATAACGGGCAACCTTGTAAGGAGGAGCTGCCAACAGTAGGAGAAAATCCCCATACCTTCTGGACCCAAATGCTAGATTGTGAGTGCCCACAAACAGGGCAGGGAGAACTCCCTTTCCCCCATATTCGAGAGGCTTAGACTGGAGGAGCCTTAAGGTTCCCCTCAGGTCTAAACCTGGTATCCTTCCTGACTTAGACAGCCCAAGTGCACAAGATGATCTCATTGAAATCAAAGGAAAGCAGCCATATGTCTGAGGGGGAAGTCAGAGAAACGCAAACAACCCCGAGCTTTCCCAGAAATGGCTATGAAGTGGTTGCTTTCATTATGTGTCCAGAAAAGTCTTAGTTTGACAAAGACTACCACAGATGAATTCTGTGTATGGTTTCCCTGAAAGAGACCACAAGCCTCCGGGATCCCAGAGTCTTGTTGCCCCTGGAGATGGGATCAGCATTTTTTTCAAGGAGGAAAATTCGGTTTATTCCTGGATGGCTTTAGGGTATCTGTCTGCCACCTGAGCTCCTCCTCCAAGAGTGTTTGTTGAACACATGCGGCTGCACACACACACACCCAGAGCCAATGAGAAAACAACTTCTTAAATCCATGCTTCTTCTATTTGGGAGCTAAATTTCAAGATTCTCCTGGAAATCTGGGCATGGGAGTCCATTGCTTTAGAATATGTCTATGCTGAAAGCCAAATGGAAAATACCAAAATCAGAAAACTATGCTTCCAAATCAAGGGTAATCATGGTTTGTGACACATGATAAGCCTTTGTGAACAGCCCTTTTGTGGAGGGACCCAGGCCACCCAGCCTTCATTCTTCATTCAACTCTACCCTTGGCTTCTGGACTGGAAAATCCTGCCCCTTCTTGGATAGTTTCATCCACACTCCTTTCTACAGCAAAATCTGGTCCATACTCTATGACTCTCCTTCCTCCCTTCCTTCCTTCCTTCCTTCCTTCCTTCCTTCCTTCCTTCCTTCCTTCCTTCCTTCCTTCCTTCCTTCCTTCCTTCCTTCCTTCCTTCCTTCCTTCCTTCCTTCCTTCCTTCCTTCCTTCCTTCCTTCCTTCCTTCCTTCCTTCCCTTCCTTCCCTTCCTTTTTTCCTTTTTTCCTTCCTTCCTTCCTCCTTCCCTCAAAAAAGATCCCCACAAAATGCTTTTAATCAAGATAATTAAACTGACCCATCATTATCCATAATAATAGATTATTTCATAAGGCATGGAAATAGGGATTAACAACTTTAATCAAATCATGGATTTTTAGTTGTAATGCATAAATACTCAATTTGTTACCTCTTCTTTATCAAAATGAAGTACACTATGTAGAAAGACAATTAGACTTCTTCCTTGAGTCAGTAATCTCTCAAAAGGCAGAGGGCTAGGGTTTGAGGGTAGGCTGAAGGTAGGGAGTTAAGAAATAAGGCATTAAATACCTATTCTGTATCAGGCACTATGCTAAATGCTGTGGACATAAAAAAGAAAGGGAAACATCAGTTCCTACCTCAAGGAGCTCACAGTTTGATAGGAGAGATAACATACAAAAAAAACTTGTTCAAATAAAATATGTATCTTGTTTGAACATGCAATTTATAGATGTAAATGACTATATATGTATGCATATGAATATGTCTATATGTATATACATGCATGGATAAATTCATACATACAACAGAAAAAAGTGCTAGAATTATGGGACATCAGGAAAGGCTTCTTGAAAAAGGTGTAATTTTAGCTGATACTTGAAAAAAGCTAGGGAAAGCAGAAAATGGAAGGAGAGAGAATTACAAGTGGAAGGGACAGCTAGTGAAAATTCTCAGTCATGAGACAGAGTGCCATGTGTAAGGAATAATAAGGAGGCTTGTACACAGAGGGGGAGAAGGTGTAAGAAGTCTAGAAAAAGAGAAAGAGGTCAGGATAGAAAGGACATTAAATACCCCAACGAAGATTTTTTTTATTCGATCCTGGATGTACTAGGAAGCCGACAGATTTTGTTGAGAGTGGGGTGGGGTGGGGTGACTTCTACTTTGGGGAGACCACTGACAGTTGAGTAAAGGATGGACTGGAGTGGAGTGGACAGAGATTTGAGGGAGAGATATTTCCAGAAACTCTGGAAGTAGCCCAGCCATGAAGTGATGAGGACCTGTATTTGGGTGGTGGCGGTGTCAGTTAATGCAAGAGTCTGAGTTTTACAAAGGATGGGTCAGAGAATTCACAGTTTGGTTGTTTCTCTGCCATGTTTGGTATGTATCGACTATGTCACCTGCAAAGTTCCGGACTTTGAAGAAAATAGTTGTGATACTTTCTATTTAAATCTTCTGCAGAGAAATGGCTTGTGGGAAGATCACTGGATTTTAGAGTTAGAAGAGACCAGGGTTTGAATTTTGATCACAAGTCCTGGTTGTGTGACTTTGGACAATTCTATTATCTTAATTATCCAAATGCTCAAATGGCTTTCTACACTCACAGACTTGGGTATTCCTTCCAGTGATCCAGATTGCAACCCATCCATAGCTATCCATCACATGAGTGTTGTCTGTAGCCTTACCACAGGTGGAGTTTGCTCCTCGACCCATTGGGAACCTTCATTTACTACTGATATTATTATAAAGGGGGAGGGGAAAGGCGTTCTGACTGCTTCTTTGTCAAAACGGACGTGATAGAGCAGTACAGGTTTCTGAAGGAGAGACAGGAAAAAGTCAGACCTCCTACCTTTTCTTTCCCCCACCCCCAAACTTCTTGCCCTGCTAGGCACCACTGAAGTAAGCAGTCCCTGTGGAGGAAAGCCTCTCCCCCATCACCTCCCCCCACCACAGACCTGTTGCCCTGAGAGGCTCCTAGTGTCTAGGGAATGCCAGGGACCTTCACACTCTCAGTCTTGATTCCAGCCCAGATCCTGAATTTTTCATCATTCTGGGAAGCAAACCCTCCAGAGAGCTGACCTGGTTTCTAGACTTCTGCAGACCTCACCTTTTCAGGGACCACAATTATTGAAGATGCAGAAGAGAAAATTCCTATTCACTAAGCCCCTGGTATTGTCAAATGGTTCAAAATCAGAAATAGATAGGATTTTTTTCTGTGAAAACAGCATGAAAAAAGAAGTATTCCCATCTGCTTTGTCTGCTGTGGACCACAGGACTTTTTCATCTCTCTTACAGATGAAATCTTCCATGTGTGCTGCTTTCTCCATTAGAATGTGAGCTCTTTCACTTACACTTTCCCACTGGTATCCCCATCACTAGGCTTTGCATGTAACCAATGTTTCATAAATGCTCATTCACTCATTCACTCACTCATTCATTCATCCCTGGCTCGAGCCAAGTGATTAAGCAGCCCATCTTCAGTTTTACTTGCATCCTTCCTTGATTTACATTCTATAATAGAGTACTCTGACTCTCCCTATTGTTATGTGTCATAGTTGGCTCACGTTCCCATTGGTCTTTCTTGCCTCTCCATTTCCCTGGTGTGATATTCAATTATAATTCCTGGAGGACTCTAGTATTCCATGACTCAAGCCCACAACACCAGTAGAATATTGGGATTAAAAACAGCCCTTGGTTTCTGCAAGAAGTCTGAGGGAGAAGTATTAAAAGAGCTTTGCAGTTTCCTGAAGGGTAATCCACCCTGCTCTCCTTTATAATTAAATGAGTCCAGTTCATGGTCTCACTGCAATGTCTGATCATTGCCTACTAGCTGGAAAATTGCATCCAAGATAGGAAGATGTAGATTTGAGCTCTGTCTCTGACAAGACTAAATATATCTGGATATAGAGGGGGATAAAGATGGATGTAGAGCTTGGTCAGGTCCTAGGCATCTCTCTAACAGCATCAATTGTGGAGCAGGTGCTGATCCAGGTGTCAATCTGCCTCAATCATGGGGGTTTCCTGAGGAGTGAGTGAGAGGACTGAAGGCACAACTTAATCAAAAGCATGAAGGTGGTTCTGATTGAAATGAAGTCACAGATCTGGTTCTTCCCCCCTTCCCCCCAACCCCTTAAAAAGTATTCATTGCCTTAGAGTTCTCTAATGTTAAAGGAAGCTGAAATTTTAGGTCTTGAATTTTTGTTGCTACAGTCAATAGAGAGGAAATCCATCAGAGGTAGACTGGGTAATATTTTTAGATGGCTTTTTTTTTTTGGTTTGGAATTTCTGCTTCCAAGTCTGAATGTACTAAAAATTGTGAGAACATTCTGACTGAGAATCTGAGGCAGAATGGCACCTCAATCAGAAAAAAGCAGAAGGAAGAGAATCTTTAATTATCACTCTGTGGAGAGACAGCATGTTGTAACGGCAGACTCAGTAAGGATTGAATCCAAATGTGGTCTCAGCTGTGTGATCCTAAGCAAGTCATTTAAACTCTTTGTGTTCCAATCGGCTCTCTAAGGTTATAGCTCATCTGTGAGTATCCCATTCATGTTGGTGGAGGGAGTTTCTACTGGAGATGTTCCCCAGGCCCAAGTAATCATGGAGCTTCAGCTAGTCAAATCGATGACTTGTTTTTCCCCATATACAATAATAACAAGAAGCAGTCATGAAATTCAGTCTTCCAGCTCTGTGAGTTTGCACAGGCTCTTTATCCATGATGGAAGACTCTTCCTCCTTCCCTCTATGTCTTAGAGTCATTAGCTCGATTCAAAGCTCACCAGTTGAAGTTGCCCATCACATGAAGCCTTTTCTAGTGCCCTCAATTGTTAGCTGCCTCTCCATAAATTTGGATTTGCTCCCTCACACAACATGCATATGATCTCTCCTCCCCCATCCAGCTCCACTCCCCATTAAAATATAAAGCTCTTGGTTTTTTATTTTGTCTTTGTATTCCAGTCTCCTTGAATAGTTCCTGGTATAATAAATGCTCATTAGTTAAATGAGCAAGTCCTTTCTATCCACTTTGTAAATGGTCAATTGAGGAGAAATCCATCTTCCGGGGAGCATCAGTGTTAGGTGCCCATCCATTGTCACATCTGGGGAGCAGATGTGGGGAGGAGCTGTCCATACCTTCTTTCAAGACTCAGCTCTATTTCTATGGAAGAGGGTATTCCTGTTTTCCTGCCTTGGCTGATGTTCTTGCCCCTCAGAATGCCTTCATCTAATTTGTATGCACCTGTTAGTTTCCATGCTTTCCCTTCACTAGGATGTATGCTCCTGGAGGACAGGAACCCTTTTGATTTTTGCCTGTATTTTTACATCCCATATCTAACACAGTGCCTGCACATAATAAGTAAATGCTTAATGAATGCCATTTGAATAATTCAATTGCTTTCATGATTCAGTGCCATTTTTTTTTTTTTTGCTGATTCCCAGAAAAGGATTTTTTTCCCTTCTTGTCAAAGAGTTTCTTTGTCTCTTTCTCTCCCCTGCTCCCTTCATGCCCAAAGGAACCCACCAAGTCAAACCTCAGTAAACCATCTTTCAATTCCTTCAAGTATCATCTTGCTCTCGGACTGACAGGCCAAAGCAGTCCTGGTCAGTGGTAGTGTTTGCCTTCTTCAGTGAATTCAGAGCAGAGTGCCTTAGGAAAGGTAGCGTGTGGGTGAGGATCTCTTTTGAAATGGACTTTTCCAGCATTTCTAACAAAAGACCTGAAAAAAACATTCTTTTTCATCTCCAGCTAGATTGCATTCTGTTCGTTGTGCGTGGATTTGAGTTACAGTAAACAACAAGTCTGTCTGATCTATAGCCCCATCAGAGGAGGAAAATGCATGGGAACGAATTAGACATTTGATTAACCACTTCAAAAAGAATGATCGATTTCTATGGCTCTCTCTACATTGCCTTTTCCATGCTAATCAATATCCCAGGCCATGTATAAGCGGCACTCTTGTGTAATAAATATAACACTAGTTAAATTTAGAAATGAGCATTTTATTGCTTTCAGGACCATAAAACATTGGGTCGTGTGGTAATTGAGATTAAGCTGGGGTCTCAGAGTGCTTTACTTTCTAATCTGGGAGTTGTTGGTCTCTCAGGATCTGAAGAAGGGGATCCCTGGAGGGTGGGAAGATGATTGGCGCAAGGATGGAGACAAATGGTCCTGGAGGGAGGGGGAGGCGATGTTTAGAAATTGCATTTTTGCGTGATGAATTAAAAAGTTTGATTCAGCAAGAAGGCGGTTTAAAAAGGTGGTAGTTTTGGATCCCAGCAAGACATTTCCATGGAAATGAAAGGCAGGGAAAGAAGCATTAAATTGAAGCAGGCTGGGAAGGCCAGTGCCCTCAGGAGAGCAAACTGTCTTAGACAATAAGATGGAAGATTTATTATGAAGGAACGACATTTGCTATTTTTTTTCTCCCTGGTATTTCTAGAAGCCCTCTGCTTGACAGGAGGATGTGGGCTTCTGTTAGTTCTAGGCTGCTCAGTTCTTGCCACTGGCTGCTTTGAGATTCAATGTCAACGGATATGAGTCAATTAGCTTTTATTCCCTCCTCCTCCTAGTCTCCAAGGAGAAGTAGCATTTTCTCCTGCCCTTAGATCATTCTGACATCATCCCTAAGAAAATGAAGCCCTCCCAGGGACCTAAAAGGGGACTGGGGAAAAAAGCTGTATTACATTGGTTTTTCTAATTGGAAAATATGCTCATAGACTAATGTAGGTAGTTCTGTGCTGTGCTGTGTGGAGGCAGGCCTTCTGGAAGACCTACCTTCCCTTAGGTTAAGGGATCTGTGACCACTGTAATCTGAATATAGTTCACACAGTTCCAATATCTGTGTTTACTGTCATGCTTTCAAGATTATAGCTCAAAATAGAACTGGGATAGAATGCAACAGAGCTGGAGAGGAAGAATCAGATTAAGCTCTATTGAAAAATCAGCAGAGTTAAGTCCAGGCCCATTTAAATAAAACCACTTAACTGATAGATCCAGTAATATTTTCTGAAGCAAACTGGAATAATCATATCAAGACATAGAAATGTAGCATACAATCTCTTTGACCACTATAACTTCCTGAGGAATTCTGACCTTTAAACATCTTGGTCAGCAACCTCAGAAATCTCCAACCCAGAATGGGCATGATAATTATCTTCTCTTTCATTAATTGTTTTATTTTTTACTGGTTATACATATTAACTTTTTAAATACACATTTATTTATGAATCATGTTGGAGAGAAAAATCAGAGCAAAAGGGAAAAACCACAAGAGAAAAAAAAACAGGAAAAAGAAGTGAACATAGTATTTGTTAACACTTAACCTCCAAAATTCTCTTTCTGTATGCAAATGGCGTTTTCTATCCAAAGTTTATCGGGATTGCCTTGGATCACTGAACCACTGAGAAGAACCAAGTCTTTCACAGTTGATCATTATATAATCTTGTTCTTACTGTGTGCAATTTATTACTGGTTCTTCGTGTTTCATTCAGCATCAGTTCATGTAAATCTTTCCAAGCCTTTGTAAAATCAGCTTCTTTATCATTTTTTTATGGAACAATAATATTCCATTACCTTCTTCTACCACAATTTATTCAGCTATTCCCCAACTGATGGGCGTCTACTCATTTTCCAATTCTTTGCTACTACAAAAAGAGTTGCTACAAACATTTTGTGGGTCCTTTCCCCTCCTTTGTGATTTCCTTGGGATACAGGCCCAGTAATGGTACTGCTGAGTCAAAGGATAAGCACAATTTTATAGCCCTTTGAGCATAATTCCAAATTGCTCTCCAGAATGGTTGAATCATTTCACATCATTCCACCAACAATGTATGTGTCCCATTTTCCCCACATTCCCTCTCACATTCATCATTATCTTTTCCTGTCATCTTAGCTAGTCTGAGATATGTGAGATAGTACCCCAGAGTTGTTTAAATTTGTATTTCTCTATCAATAAAGATTTAGAGCATTTTTTCATATGACTATAGATGGCTTTAATTTCATCATCTGAAAATTGTTCATATCCTTTGACCACTTATTTTGGGGAATGACTTGTATTTTTATAAATTTGACACAGTTCTTTATATATTTAGAAATGAGACTTTTATCAGAAATACTGGCTGTAAAGATTTTCCCCCCCAGTTTTGCACTTCCCTTTTAATCTTGTTTCTGGTTTTGTTTGTGCAAACCTTTTTAATTTAATGTAACCAAAGTTGTCCATTTTGCATTTTGTAATGTTCTCTGGTTCTTCTTTGGTCATAAATTCCTCCAAAGATCTCATAAAAAATTATCCCTTGCTCTTGCTCTTTTAATTTGTTTATGGTATCACCCTTATGCCCAAATCATGTACCCATTTTGATTTTATTTTGGTATGTTGTGTGAGATGTAGGTCTAAGCTGAGTTTCTGACATTATTTTTTAGCAATTTTTGTGAAATGATGAGTTCTTATCCCAGAAGCTGGAGTCATTGATTATTGTGTCATGTGCATCTAACTTATTCCACTGATCCATTACACTATTTCTTAGCCAGTACCAAATGGTTTTGATGACTTTTAGATCTGGTATTGTTAGGCCACTATACTTTGTAATGATAATTTCCTTCTCTTTCAAAGACCTAAGTTTAGGGATTTGGGGAGGAGGAGAGATAATCATAGAAAGAACAGAGAATAACTTTTGGTCTGGATCCAATCTTTATTGGGATATTCCAATAAGCATATTTAGACTCTAATGAAAAAAAGTTGAAAGCACAACTAATCTGTTCCAATCAGTAAATCAAGAAGCATCAATTAAGTGCCCATTGGGTACTAAACATCATTTCCATCTTGTCTTCAACATGTACCTTCTGATGCCAGATTGTCTCATTGTGAATCTCCTTCATCTCTGCCCCACCTTGATCTCACAGAATCTGAGAGTTGTAAAGAACCTTCATTTAGGCTCTCATTTGACCAAAGTGGAGTTTTTTTTGCCAACTAAGCTCAGCTTCATATATTCCTGGCTTGGGTGCCACAAAAGGAAGATGCTCAAATAACTATCCTCTGTTACTTTTGTCATGTCCATTTCCAATCCAGTAAATAGAAACTTCTCAAGGATAAGGATTATTAAAATCTTTGCAGAAAGTTTTACCAACAAAAGTTTTATATCCAAGATATTAAAAGAACTGTTAAAATATAAGAACAAGAGACATTCCCCAATGAATGGTCAAAGGATATGAACAGGCAGTTTTAAAGGAAGAAATCCAAGCAATCTATAAACATAGGAATAAATGCTCCAAATTATTAGTAATTAGAAGGATGCAAATTAAAATAATTGAGATTTTATTTCATACCTATCCTATTGGGAAAGATGAAAAAAAGAAAAGAATTATCATCATGAGAAAGGCCACAGAAACACACAAATACATTGTTGGTGGAGCTTTGGTCATTCTGGAAAGCAATTTGGAATTACACCCCAAGTCTCTAAATTCAGCACATCCTTTGATTCAGTGATACCATTATGTATATTTAAAAAAGGAAAAGGACTCTTATGTATAAAAATAATATAGCATTTTTTTTTGTAGTAAGCAACACTCTAGAAACCAAGACAGTGCCAGTGGGAGGAAGTGCCGTTAAATGTCTTAACAACCAGCCCTCAGGGAAAAAAATGCACCCACACTCTTAAATTTAATCCATATCATTAACAGTTATTCCATCATTTTCTTAAGTCTAAACAATCAACAGAACACTAAGTCAAACACTGATTTGTAGTTATTATTTGACTTTTGAGATGTGAATCCTCACACTGAAAATTTAACAATAATTTTGGCATACTCCCTATTCATCTATTGGAGATTAGCTAAATAAATTATGGTATGTGGGTATAATGGAATATTATTGTGTCATAAGAAATGGCAAAATGGTCTGTTTTAAAGAAACTTTGGAAGATTTGTATGAACTGATGCAGAGTGAAGGGAGAAGAACCAGGAGGACAAGTTGAAAAATGATATCATAAGGACTAACAGTGTTGAAACATCTGAGAGCTTTGATGAATTCAATGCTAAAACAAGACTCTGGGGGATGGAAGACGAAGCAAGCCTCTGATGTTTTGTCAGAGGGGCTGAGAGACTCAAGATGCAGAATGAGACATGGATTTTTGGATGTAGCAAAAGTAGAAATCCCCTTGGCTTAATGATGCATATTTTTTTCAATTAGGGTTTTCTTTTTCTTTTTGTTCTATTGAGGGAGATGATGAGAGGAAGAGAAGATAAAACCTTGTTAATTGGAAAAAAATAAATAAAAAAGAGAGAGGGATTGTTTTTTTTTCTTTTCTTTTCTGCATTTGTATCTCCAATTTGTAGTACAATGCCTAGACCATGTCAAGCATGGGCTTGATTAATTGGTTATTTTATCCTCCCATCTCCTTCCACTATGTAGCAAAAAGTCTAACTTTCTCCCATAGTTTAGCGGAGATCTGGAACATTTCTTTTAAAACCATTATCACCCTAGCTTCTTTTCAGGAAATACATATTTCTGTTTTTAAAATCTTAATCTTCTTTTAAAATTATTATTGATGCCTTTTAATTTATAATTTTTAAATGAACAATTTACAAATGATTTAAATGGTCATCATCAATTCCATACTTCCCTGGCCTTTCCTTTGAACCCACTTTTGTAGCAAAGTAAAAAGAAATGTCTAAAATATATATACATTATTCTTATCCAGATGTCCTCCATCTCTCTAAAAAATTTCATTCACTCATTTGTTCTCTAGGACCAAGATTCATCATTGTCAATAATTGAAATTTGGCTTCCTTTTAATGTTATTGTTGTTTACATGATTATAGTTATTAAATATGTAATTTTCCTGCTTCTACTCACTCTATTATTCCATATTGGTTGCCCATAAGTTTGATTATATCTCTTGGAATACCTCCTTGTTTTCATGACCATCCTGAGGAACAATGTAAGTCATATCTCTACAGCTGGAAAGAATTTCTGAGTCCATGAAATCCACCCCTTCTCCATTTTTCAGATAAGGAAACTGAGGCTCAGGGAGTTGCAGAACTTAGCCATTAAGCTAAGTGACAGGACTTCAAACAATCCATCAATCAACATTTATTAAGCTTTTACAATATTCTAGGAACTGAGTAATTCTGGTGAGAAAAAACACCCCCAAAAAGCCAAAACACAAAACCCAAAATGAAATATTCCTTGTCTTCAAAGAGCTTCTCTTTCTTGGGGGACACAATAAGCCCTCATGTAGATATTCCAAATCATCTGGCTCCTAAACCCAAAACTTTCTATTAAACCATGTCCTTGTCTTCAAGAAAACAATCCTCACAGTTAGCTGCACCCTCACTTTGCTTCGTTCATCTTGTAAACGCTCTCTATTTTAAGAACATATTTCTTGGCTCAAACCTTTTCTCAGTGATAAGGTGGGGGTGGAGAAAAATAGTCACACTTGAACAGAGCGCCTTATTTCCTAGAGGCAGCTGGTTGCCAATTAAGGCAGGAATCCTGCAAAATAGCAGGTGGATATTTACCCACAAACAACAGGGTGCTAAGGAGACAGGGAAGGGCCCCCAAAAGGAAGTTATCACTACCAATAAAATAGGAAAAGGAGCACTAGTCTTTTGAACTGAATAACTTCTTTCACCTTGCCTATTTGGTGGAAGAGATATCAAAGATTATCTAACACAAAACTCCTTATTCTACAGATGAGGGAACTGAGGTCCAGTGTGATGAAATAAAAATAGCAATAATATTATTAATAAATAATAAAACAATACAAATAATATGATTGATAATATTAATAATGATAAAAACACTTTATATTTATTTCATTGATCACCGCAACTCTGTGGGATTGATATTTTCTTTATTCCCATTTCACTGATGAGAAAAGTGAGACTGAAGCAGTTTAAATGATTTGTCCAGAATCACACGGAAAATAAGAATCTGAAAAAAGGATTCTAATTTAGGTCCTTTTGACTTGAAGTCTAGATCTATGCTACCTAATGATTTGTCTGGAGTAACACAAATAATAAATGGCAGGATCAGAATTTAAGCCCAAATCTTTGGATCCCAAATCCATAATTCTCACCAAAATAACATAGCTGCTTCTCAAAACAAACAAACAAACAAAAAACCCAAAGTCTTGCCTTATCTTATATTCTACTATTGTTAATGCTGTGATTTGAGAAGCACTTGTGGAGACCCAGTGGATTGATGAAATATATAACAAACACCTGAGCCATTTTGCCAGCAGTTTTCCAAGGCTGTGAGAGCTGAAAATTAGGATGGGTATCTTTTAATAAGATTGGATTGGTATTCTTGTGAAATAAGAGGAAGACAAGTCTCTAAGTCCTGGGAAGAAGGGCAAGGAAAATGTTGCCATACTATGATTCTTTTTTGAAGTTATGCTGACTGGTCAGACTATAGCTGGGGTGAGAGTTGGAAAACAGCAATGTTTCTGTGTATGTGGGTATATTTGTCTTCCTTTCTCCTGCCCCAATCCCTTTTTTTATGGTAGGGCAATCTTGGGATAATTAAACCTTTAAGAACCAGCCCAGCCTGAATTTTGGACCCAGTGACTATTTTAGGAATCTGGGAATATCTTCAATGATCTACTGACACTCAGTTCATTAAGTTCAATTGTTTTTAATCAAGTCTGACTCTTTGTGACCCTGTTTGGGGTTTTCTCAGCAAATATACTGGAATAATTTGCTATTTCCTTTTCCAGCTGGTGATATAGAAGATGAAATAAAGGCAAACAAGGTTCAATGGCCTCCCCTGGTCACACAACTGGTAAGTATTTGACCTAGTTATCTTTGGGAGTGAGAATGGGGGAACAGAATAATCAGATCTTCCCCCAATTGGATCCTGCATCTGGGTTAGCCCAAAGCAGCTCAAGATTCTCCTTGAGGGATAGGACCATGGTGAGCTTTGTTATTTGGCCATCATTGATTTAGTAGATAACTCAATTAAGACTTTGTCAAAGCAAAATTGGGAAGTGAGTAAAATTAATTTGGGGACTTTCCTGAACTCTTTTCCTCTTTTATCTCCCCTCTTTACATCTTACCCAGATTTCCAACACATATTTCATTCTTTCCCTTAGTTGGGGATAAAACAAAAATTATTTTCTATCGAATGATAATAAAAAATATTAGCAAATAATGCAGAAGGCTTGAAAAACATCAGGAAATGTCTGTAGTTATTTAAGGAGTCTCTTCTAAGCTTAGGGTGCATTTATAACAACTGCTTCCCCTTCTCAACTTCTCTTTCCTCACTTTCTTCTCTTTTCTTCACTTTCTTCTCTTTCTTCACTTTCCAGGACTCCTAAACAGGGAGTAAGGAATGTTTCTTCTCTGCTGATGGACTTAGACTGCCTTCTGGGAAATTAATATCCATTTTATCCCAAGCTGATCACTATATTCTACAAGAATGAGAATACTGGGCTTTGGAATCAGAACACTCAAGTTTGAATTCCAGATTGACTATTCTTTTATGCTATTGGGCAAGTTCATTAGCTTTTCTGTGCCACAATTTTCTCATCTGCAAAAGGAAGACTTTTGAGTTTGATAATGGTCCATAATTAGAGGACTTGGAAATCAGGGGACCTATGATGAAATCCTATCTCTGCTGTTACTCTTTATGGAACTTTGGATAAATCATTTGCCCTCTCTCTATCTCAGTTTCTTGTCTGTTAAAAAAGGGGGGGTTAGATTAGGAGGTCTCTGAGGTCTCTTCCAGTTTTCTATCTCTGAATCATATGGTTCAATTCAAAAAGCTCTGGCTCTTGGGGTGAGGGAGAATTTCAATCACCCTGAAAAGCTGCAGGATTCTAGGACTATGTACTGTGAAAGGCAGCTGATGTAGACAAGGCCTCCCTGAAGTTGAACATTTTTCTAAGTGAATTGAAAAGAGCAGCTGCCATGTTCATGTTAAGTTTTAGTGAAATGAAAAAAAAAAAAGTGAACTGGAAAGGAAACATCCTTTGACTGTTTTTGAAAGATGATGCAAGGAGGTTGGGTATATATATAGTATATATTGAATATATATATAAAATATATATATTAAATATACATATATATAGATATATTTGAAGAGCTATCCATGGTTTTACTTTTTTAATAATATTTTGAGAAGGAGGGTAGGAGAGTTGAGGGAATGGAAAAAGGCTTCCATTAGAAAATGAATCTGTTTCTTAAAGAAGAGAAGGGGTCATTGAGACAAAAGAGAGAAGGGAGATTATTCTAGGTACAGAGCATGGCTAGAGTGCCAAGAGTCAGCAATTAAAAACAGAGGCATAATTGATCAGGGTAAGGACAGGGATAAGACTTGTGATTTTATTGGTATGGGAAGTTTCTGGATGAGGAAAACTCCTTTATTAATGCAGAATACCACAATCTCAGGGAGTTTCCTGAGAGCATTAAGAAGTTAATATCTTGGGGCAGCTAGGTGGCACAGTGGATAGAGCACCAGCCCTGAAGTCAGGAGGAACTGAGTTCAAATTTGACCTCAGACACTTAATACTTACTAGCTCTGTGACCCTGCCTTAAGTGACTTAAGCCCAAATTAAAAAAAAAAAAAAAAAGTTAATATCTTGCCCAGGATCACACAACTGAATCCAATTAATCAATAAAAATGTATTAAGAACCTACTATGTGTCACACACTGTGTTAAACTGTGGGGATACAAAAAGAGACAAGACAGTCTCTGCCCTCTTGTAGCTTACAGTGTAATGGGAAAGACAACAAGCAAACAAATATACACAGAACCACTTTACACAAAATAAATAGAACATGATTAACAGAGGGAAGGTACTAAAATTAAGAGGGGTTGGGAAGGCTTGCTGTAGGAGGTGAGATTTTAACTTGGGACCAAAAGAAGCCAAAGAGGTCAATAGTATGAATGGGGGGAAGGAGAGCATTCCAGAAAAGAGGAACAGCCTAGAGCTGAGACAGGCAGGGTCTTGTTCATGGAACAGCCAAGAGGCCGGTGACACTGGATCCAAGAGCACATTTTGGGGGAGTGAGGATCCCAAGCTACGGCTCTATTCCTCCTTGTTGATTGATTCACTAAGTGCTTAAGTGGGGGTATGACTTGCCCAGCTCATTTGAAAGGAAAAATAAAATCAAAGGAACACAGAAGTATTGAGTACTGGTGAGAGAGTCTGTAGAAATGCCTTTTTCACATTTTTTACTTAAAAGGAAAATCTTTTTAAAAAAAGCTTTCTTTTTTTGCAGCAATTTCTTGAGGTACATATTTAGCAGGCTAAATCATTGCCATTCTTTCTATAGAATGTTAAATTGACTGCTCCCTTGGTAAAGAAACATTTTTGCAAAGCATCAATGAGTGAAGGGTGTAATATCCGTTAAGCTTAGAAGGCCATTTATTGGGGATAATCAATTTCCTGGTGATCCTCTGAAAAGAGCTCTCCAGAGCCTTGGGGGAGAGAGAACTGTTTCTCTATTTTCCTTCCCACTTCTTCCCTCAGGTTGGGCTGATTTCACAGAGAAGCAAGTTTTGTTCAGAGAAAGATTCTGCAGCCTTTGGTGAATGTACAGACTTCTTAGTAATTTCATTCATCACCCAAGGGACCATTAGCACCTATTGCCCAACTATGAACATATACTCATGTACATAGACCTCCTTGGCTTCAACCATGACCACAAAGCTGGTTCTTTACTCACTGCAAATATTATCACTAAATATGAACATGGTGGAAGTGTTGAACATCACAGATCCCATTTTCCCTCCTTTCTTAAGTGAACAGAGTCTTTAAGAGGGAGGCAGGGAACAGTAATGCTAGAAGAAATTGATTCCTAAATCTTGTTATGGGAGTGTCAATAGACCTTATACATTTGGTACTAAGTGTTAAGACAAAGAGAGACACACACACACACACAGAGGAAGAGAGAGAGAGAGAGAGAGAGAGAGAGAGAGAGAGAGAGAGACAGACAGAGAGACAGACAGAGAGACAGACAGAGACATAGACAGAGAGAGAAGGAGGGAGAGAGGGAGAGAAGGAGTGGGGTGACTGGGTGGGTCACAATTTTTTCCTTTGACAATTGATTTGCTCCTGGAAATGGGACAATGCAGTATCTCTTCATTAAATATATTAGAGATGAGGAGGGGACTTAGGAATTGTCCCACTTTGCTTTATTTCCTTTCCTTTTCTTGTTTTAAAAATGAAAAAAAAAAAAGGAGGCCAATTGGAAAGGGTTGACTTATTCAAAATCTTTTAGCTGTAGAGGTGACCCCAGACCTGAAGCTCAGCCTACCCCTCTTCCTCTTATTTCACTAAGTGCACACATACCTGCTCTTGATGCACAAGTACATGTGATTGACAGGGTTCCTTCCTCTGTGGAGGCTTGGTTCTGTTTTGAGTTAAGAACTGGGGAGAGATAAGGAGATGGATTCTTGGTCCTTTAGAAGGCACAATGTTAATGACTGATGGGACCCAACCTATATCCTCTTTGTTTTTGGTTTCTACCTTTCATTTCATTAGTGTGGGGAACTCCCATGGTGGAAATGACTTCCAATGAATATCAACTATGAATCTATATCTTTTGGTATTGGAGAGTGGCCTGAGCCTTTAAGGGTCAAGGAACTCACAGTCTCCTAGTTAATATAGGTGTTATGTTTCCTGCATGTGACCTGTTTCCTACTTCTGGTGTCTTTTTTCCAGGGTGCCTTTTCTACTTGGAGCACTCCCTTGCCTCTTGGAACTCCTCTTTCCCCACAAAACTCAACCTAAAGGCCACATCCTCAATGAATGACCAATTCTACCTATTATTAGTGTTCCCCTGAAATCATATAGTCCATATGTTTTTCATTTACTTATTTGTGTACATGTTCCCCTCTCCCCCCCATACAAGTTCCATGAAGGTGGGGACTATTTTCAGTAATGTCTTTGCACTTACCATAGTGCCTGGTACATACTAGGTGCTATTAAATGCTTACTAAATTGAATTGTGTTAGATGTGTCAGAGGTAGGGCATCTTCCTGATCTCAACGATGATCCCTTTCCACTCTACTGTGCTTCCTTTCTTCTCTTAGATTGAGCTTGAAAATAAAAATCAAAACCAGAGTAACATTTTCTCAAGCTTGTGCACTGAACCTCTCTGTTGCTGGAGTAAATCACCATTAGTAAAAGTATGGTGGGGCTGGGAAATTAGCCCTGTCCTGAGACATGTCCCTCTTCTTCTTCCCCTCCCATTAACACAAGAACCTAATTTTCTAACATGGCCTGTTTATAACATTTATTCATGACAATAGAATATTAAAACCACATTCTAAAGCCATAAATATTATGTGCCACGTTTTCCCATGGCATTCCTAGCTGCCGTCCTTTGTTACAACTGGGCACAGAATTACAAGTAGCGTGCATGAAATTTCATATGCCCTTTAATTTTTTTTATCTCTTCATTTGCATGCATATATTTTATAATCATTCATTCTGGTAATAAAACCCACAGGATTTTAAATTGAACCGAAGTCCCAGATGCTTTAAAAGAATTTATGTTGCATAATTGTGCTGGCTTGCCTGAAAACAAACAATGATATATGGCTGAAATATTCTCCCCGGGAGATGAGTCAGATCCTTCCTCATGGCTGAAAATTTGCATGGTTCTTGAGGACCAACTTGCAACATCTCATCTATTGTGAGAGGGCAAGATGCAGTTCTAACAAAAGGGTGACAGAGCAAATGATGGATCTAAGGAAAGGACTGTTTTTTTTTCTTTCATCAAGGGGAAGCTGGTTCCCTTATTCTATTCCTATCTGTTCTTTAGAATGATGGAATCTCAGATCATTAAGGTCTTGATGAGTATTTTCTTTTCAGAAAATTCCAAATCTCACCAGTTCTCTGTATAATTTCAATGAGTTGAGGTAACTGGTATCATGGCCCCACCTGTATTGACTGCTTTGGCTGACTGAGGATGACTGTCTAGACATGATGTTGAGGGCTCAAGTCAGTATATGCCCTTAAACGATGTCGAAGGCTCATTGGTGACATATAGTACTCCAACGTGCCACATTTTGCTGGGAATCAGTCTATATAGTGTAGGATGGTGGGAAACATGGTACAAAGTCTTTAAAAGGAACAATAACAAGACCGTCAACCAACTGGCCAAGTGATCTCAAAGAATTACAGAAATTCAGTGGGTTTGGGATGTATTCCATGGAGCTTGTAAGTGATATAGTTTCCATCTGCTTTTTAAACCTCTGTCATTTGTGGAGGACAGTTGAGCCTTAACCAGAGCTAACATACTTGCTTATTTTATTTTATTTTATTTTATTTTATTTTATTTTATTTTATTTTATTTTATTTTATTTTATTTTATTTTATTTTATTTTATTTTATTTTATTTTATTTTATTTTATTTTGGTGTGGGGATGTGGGGGAGGTATTGGGCATATGCTTTCTTTGGTACAGGGAAATTCCAGTGTGAAGACTCTCAAACAAATCAGACTCTGCTATACAACTTATAGATTTTGGTTTCTCATGCTGGCTCTGAAAGTATCTTCTGACATGTTAATGGGCAGGGGCTGAAGCATTCACTTCTAGTAAGAGGAACCATTGTGTTGGATACTCAGCATAACATTGTAATGCTGAGCATTATAGTGGATGCTTCTTGGTTAGTTTGTATCTCTGTAGTAGCTGGAGTTCAGTAGAGCTGAAAGGAGGATGTCTACGTGGGCAGAAAATGGAAGATTGAGGATTTGGAATGATGTCCTTTGACTTCTTGCAATGTTGCTTCTGCTTATGTGGCTTCATGGGACCAGAGAATAGTTCAATTTTTGAGGAAGACTATAAGAAGAGGATTGTATATGAAAATGAGAGTCAACATTACATTAGAATATTAGCTTCTTGAGAGCAGGGACTGTTTTTACTTTTTTTTTTTTTCTTCTTTTTTTGTTATCCTTGGCCAGTCAGGCAATCAGTCCACAAACATTTAATAAGTGCTATTACTTATGTTAAGATACTATACTATATATTTTACTATAATATACTATATTATATCTATATCTATATCTATATATATACTATACTATATTATATCTATCTATCTATCTATCTATATACTATACTATATTATATCTATCTATCTATCTATCTATCTATCTATCTATCTATCTATCTATATACTATACTATACTATATTATAAGATACTATGTTAAGCACTGAGGATGGAAAAAAGGGGTCAAAACTTGGTCTTAAGAATCTCATAGTCCAATGGGAGACATGGTATGCAAACAATTTGGGAGAAATGAGATTAAATTAGGAGTTGTCTTGGGAGAAAGCATTAAGATTGGGGATGATTGGGAAAGGTTTTTTTGCAAAAGATTGATTGGAATTTGAAGGAAATCAGAGAAGTCAGGCAGGGGAGAGGTCCAGGAATTTTTGGCGTTTTTCATCAACAGATGGAGTATATCACTGGATGGCAGAGTACATACTAGTACATGGCAAGTGCTTAATAAATGCTTGCTTGACGTACGGCTTGTTTAAAATATTTTTTTCTTATAATATTTAATCAATTAAGCATGTTAAGTCCAATGGCTTATCTGTGTCTCATTTTGAACTTCTGTGCATTTTAAAAAATGCTTCATTGATGTTTTTCTTTCTTTTCTTTTTTTGTAGCATCATGATTAATATCCTCCACCCCCACCATTTTTCCTCTCCCATCCTCCAAATAAATAATTCCTCCCATGTAACAAATACTCTTAGTCAAGTAGAACAAGTCCATTCCCCAAAGGGCACATGTCTCATTCTGTATAATGAATCCATTGCCTCTCTATTAGGAGGTGGATAAAATACTTCATAAATTGTCTTCTGAAATCATGATTAGTCATTGTATTGATCAGAGAGTTTGTCTTTCAGAGTCACTTTGTGATCCTGAAGTCTTTGCAATGTGATAATAGTTGTATAAATTGTTCTCTTGGTTCTGCTCACTTCGCTCTGTATCAGTTCCTAAAGTCTTTCAGGATTCTCGGTGACCAGTTATGTAATTTTAGAGCTGCAAGTAACTTTTAGCTTCAATTTCCTTTTTCTGATAGATGTGGTATGTATGTAGAAAGGTGAAATAATTGGTCCATGATCATTCACTCAGTTATTTAGTGGCAGAATGGGGGTCTATGTCTCAGACATACCTGTCCTTGTCTAATGCTCTTTAAATTACAATCATCTCTTAAAACAAACTGATTTTGGAAGAATAAATCCCATTTATAAGCATGCTACAGCCAGTTTTTGAGGTTTTCAAAGGAGATATTGCAAAGTTAAATCTCCAGAAAAAATATTCAACTATCTGATGCCATTCAAACTTCAAGAAACCATTTTTTCTTTTAGGTTCACTAAAAATTCAAATGTTCAAACTCTCTTTTGATTGAATTAGGGCTTTAATTTAAAATTTCGTTTGAAATTCTCTCTCTCCTTAGGTTGCCATCATTTATTTAAAAGCATATCTGTGCAAACTCTTTTCATTTCAGGGAGAATCATTCATATCATTCCATATTTGTTCAGAGTAATTTTTTCCCTGGGTCTTCAAAGCCCTGAAGTATTGATGCTGGCACCCCTGAATTGTCTAATTATCAGTGTTTCTGATCAGTGGTTACTTTGTGTTCATGCCCTTCTTGTCTTCTAAAACAATTTCCTTAAGTTTCCATGATTGAAGAGGAAGCTTTGCCCATAAATCTATAAGAAGCTATGTTCTGATGAGTAAGGTGCCTTTGTTAATATTAGACAGAATGACAGTTAATGCCTGTGCCTATTTCTTTAATAGAATAAATTTCTTTAAGTCTAAATCCTTATTTTTTTTTTACTATACTACTCTATTATATTATCAAGGAGATGATGATTTTACTCTGGGAACTCTAGAGTATTGCTTCTATTTTAATGCATCAAGGATCTGGGATTTTATCAATGAAAGCTGTTGTGTTCAAGTATTTGAAGGATTGTCATAAGAAAGAGAGATTAAACTTGGTCTGTTTGGCCCCAGAGGACAAATCTGGTAGTTATAAATTGAAGCAGCAGAAAAAAAATTAAGGTTCCTTTATAACAATAAAAATTCTGAAAAATGGAATGGGCTGCTTGGAGATTGGTGGGCTCTCCTTCCTTGGACATCTTTAAGTAGAATCCATTTAGCCACTTATTGGACATGTTATAGTAGGAATTCTTTTTTTAAAAATTGTGTCTTTTTATTTACAAGACATATGCATGGGTAACTTTTTCAGCATTGACCATTGCAAAAACTTCTGTTCCAACTTTTCCTCTCCTTCCCTCTATCCCCTTCTAGATGGCAAAGACCTGTTAAATATGTTAAATGCAATATATTTTTGTACAGTTATACAATACAAATGCAATACATTTTTATACAGTTATCTTGCTGCATGAGAAAAATTGGATTTAGAAAGAAGATAAAAATAATCTGAGAAAGAAAACAAAAAAGCAAGCAAACAACAACAGAAGGAGTGGAAATGCTATGCTATGGTCCACATATAGTAGGAATTCTTATGGGATATGAGTTGGACTAGATGGCCACTGAGGAACTTCCCAGTCATCTAATTCTGTGATGCAGGAAACTCTTCCATGACTTATTGGAGAATGTTCTGTAACTTCTATGGCCAAACCCAAATTCATCACTTGCTGACCAACTTGGTAATGAGCCTTTGAACTAAGCTAGACTAGTTCAAGGATGACAAACAGCAAGTTCATTTTCTCTAAGCTCTTCCAGCTTGGCAGGACCTGCTAGATCTCGTGCACCAAGATCATGGTCTTTGAAAACTCAGCGTCTTTGCTATTGCTGTGATTAGGGATTAAATCTGATTCATGAAGGTGAAAGACCCTTATGCATATGAATTTATCGCACTCCCACTATTTGCCTAGGGTTCATTTTTCATGTCTGTATAGATTTATTTCTGAATCTCTTGCCTTTCATATTCTCTCTCCATTTCTGTCCTTATGCTTCTTTCTTATGCCTCCCGGTCATCATCCCATCCCCTTATGGATGTCAACAGAAACATTTTCAATGGTATAATTTCTCACTGAAATCATTCTTTTCTATGTTGAGATGTGTGTGTATACCTATGAAGTATAATCAAAGTGATTTAACAGTAAATGATACTGTTAAAGGGGCTGGGAATGTCCTTGCTTTTACTTTCTGGTCTCAAAAATCAATCTCATTAAATGCTTCAAGACTTCTTCCTTCCTGTTGCTCTTCACTTGGCCTCCATATTGTCACATCCATTGCTATTATTTTTAAACAATACACACTTAGGATTGTCGAGAATCATGTAATATGCTATGTTAGCAGCAGAGAGGGATATAAAGATAGAAAATCAACTAGGTTCATTCAATCTTGGTTTTCTCATCTGTATAATGGAGATGTAATGGAACCTCCCTCACATGATTGATCACATGAGATAACAAATTCAATCCAGAGATGCTGACCTTCATCTTCTGAGTTCTTTGATATCCTTCAAGCTCCAGATAAAATTACATCTTTTCCAGGAAGCCTTTCCTTTTTTAATCTCTTTTAATTCTAGTGCCTTCTTTCTGTTGATCATCTCCACTGTCCTGTACATAGCTTGTTTGCTCAGATTTATTTGATTATCCTCTGCTCCATTAGATTGTGAGCTCCCCAAGGGCAGGGGCACTTGTTATTCTTTGTAAGTGAGAGGTATTTGGTACAGTGCCTGGAATATAGTAGGCATTTAATCAATGCTTATTGAGTGACTAATGTGGATTCCTTTTTGGGTCCCAAATGGTTTAAATGGCTGTTGAAGTCCCTTCCCACACTAAACTTCTATAATTTGGATCCCTGTCCTAAGGGACTTTGTTGTTTAGTAGTGGAGTTTAGATAGTAACTCATAAATGGTTAATTAAACAATTTAAAGCAACATATGCTAAGCACCAAAGAGATAATACAGACATCTGCTAAGGAAGAAAAGCATCTAGATGACATAATGGACAGAATTCTGGGTTTGGAGTCAAGAAGACCAGAATTCAACTCCAATTTCATAGATTTACTGGATGTGTGATTCTGAGCAAGTCATTCAACATTGTCTGCCTCAATATCCCCATTTGTAAGATGGGGAGAAGAATAGCACCTACAATTCAGGGGTAACATCAAGAGAAAATGAAATACATTTGTGGTATTTTGCAAAACTTAAAGCACAGTACTGTTATTATTATTATTATTACCTATAAGTTAACAAACATTTTATGTACTATGTACCAGTCACAGTACTAAGTGCTGAAATCAAAAGAGCTATTTATACTTTACAAACCTTTTCCTAATTTTTTTTATTTTTTATTTGCCTACATTTCCCTTTCTCCTCCCTTTCTCCTCTCCCAGGAAATCAATTCATATAACAACAACAACAAAATTAAAGAATAAAAGAGAAAGAAGAAGAGAGAAAGACAATCAGTGGAACCTACCAATACATTGGAAAATCTGAAACTATATGAAATATTACATACCCATGAGTCATCTACCTTTGCAATGAAGTAGATATTATTATCTATTTCTCTCTCTCTCTCTCTCTCTCTCTCTCTCTCTCTCTCTCTCTCTCTCTCTCTCTCTCTCTCTCTCTCTTTCTCTCTCTGTTATCTATGTTATATATTTCTACATCACTCCATTGCCTCTGGGAAGACCCATAATTTTATTTATTTATTTATTTATTTATTTTGATTTGCCAGTTGTCAATTTTACTTGTGCAAAAATCTCTACATTTTAGACAATGGAAATGTTTTTGTACTGGTGAATAGAGAGTTAACTTGGAAACCAGGAAGACGTCAGTTTAGAACCTGTTTTTGAAAACACATCCTCATTGTATGACTGGGAGATTCCTCAACTTTTTCATTCTCTAGGAATCTCTCTATGACTCTAATTCGCAGGGAAGATTCCTACCTGTGTTGGAAAAGGGAGTCTCCTCACTAAAGAATTTCCTGTAGAAATAAAATCATAGGTTCAGTCTCCGTCCCTATGATTCATAGCCATGTGCTATTAATGATTAAAAATGCTGTTTTTTTTTTTTTTTAAAGATGAGCCTTTGTTTCTGAGAAAAGCTTGGAATCATTAAATTAAAGGACTCTGCAATTTTCTAAATGCAATACAGCCTGTTCCTCTCTTGTTGTTCAGTTCTGGGCCCTATTCATTTCTTGTTTTCTGGGTCTACCTAGCATATATGTATGGGTATTACAGTGACAAGAAGGAATGCTTGTAGTCAAGGGATTTAGATGTAAATACTGCCTCTTTTTATTACCTGTGTGACTTTGGGCAAGGCATTTAAATTTCCTGGACCTCGGTTTCTTCATCTGTAGAATATGTGGTCTAGATGATCTTTCTGTCCTTTTGAGATTGACATCAGAAGAAATATGGACTACCAACACTAGTAGGTAGACCAGCAGGCCTAGAGTGCAGGATTCATATGGATAAATAGAGTTGCCTCAACTTTTATAACTATAACTTTTTTTTTTTTTACATAATACCATATGTAAGAGTCATTTTTTTAATTGGAGTGGGAGAAAGGGCAGAAAAAAATATGACAATACTAATATAGTATGGTGGGCCCAAAACACAGAGAAAGAACAGACTTCATGC
Organism: Sminthopsis crassicaudata; assembly: GCF_048593235.1. Classification (NCBI taxonomy): domain Eukaryota; kingdom Metazoa; phylum Chordata; class Mammalia; order Dasyuromorphia; family Dasyuridae; genus Sminthopsis; species Sminthopsis crassicaudata. The sequence goes on from NC_133619.1 coordinate 34,788,430, forward strand.
ACCCTCCTCATCTGGTCAGCATCTGGCCAGTGGGGAATCTTTCTTTTATCCCCAACCTCCTAGTCAGTAACCAAGGGCACTGACTTCCACACACTATAGGTGATTATTAAGGGGCTTTCAGGTCCTGTCATAGGAAGCAGGAAATCTCATTGGGACTCCCATCTTCCATACAGTTTGTCTAAAGTTCAAATAATAAGAGTGGGTAGTATTGAACCAAGTCAGCATCCTAGTTGCCAAATCAATAGGTAATGCAAAATGTACTTATTTGGAGTTGAAGAACCCAGGGGATAATCCCAGGTCATTTATTTAACAGTTTCTCATTTGTAAAATGGGGAGTAGGGATTAGTTGGTCACTGAGCTTCCTTTCAGCTCCAGATTACTGATTCTATCAGTTAGGATTTGTATTTTGGACCCTCAAACATAGCTTGCACACATTCTATACCCATCCATCCATCCATCCATCCATCCATCCATCCATCCATCCATCCATCTGTCTCTGTCTCTATTTTAAAGAATACCAACAAGAAAAAGGGGTAGCGAGGTGATACAGTAGATAGAGTACAGGGTCTGAGTCAGGAAGATCTGAATTCAAATCTAGTCTCAGACTCTTCTTAGCTGTGTGACCCTTGGCAAGTCACATAATTCTATTTTGCTTTAGTTTCCTCATTTATAAAATAAGTTCAAGAAGGAAATGGTAAACCACTACAGTGTCATTGCCAGGCAGACTCGACTAAACAATAACAACAAAAACAAGAAAAGTTATAGAAATCAAGATACACAGCTATTCATTGGAATGACAGCCTTGGGTCCTCTACACTCTACTCTTCCTTTCAAATATTCTGCAAAAATTCATTTCTGTGTTAAACTTCCTCCGCATTAAGGATATAAATAAAAGATGTTAGCTCCTATTGTGGATTTAAATATTTCAAGTATTTTATATGTGTCATCAGGGTTCCAGGGAGACAGAGACAGAGGAAAAGAAAAGAAGCAAAGGGAGAGAGAAGGGAAGGGGAAACTTAGAGAGGAGAGGTGAGAAAACAGGAAAGATGGAAAAGAGAAGGGTGCCAAAGAAAACTAATGGGGAGATAGAGGAGTAAATGAGAGAGGAGATAAAAAAGAGAAATGGAGAGGATGGGAAGAGCAGGCTAGAAGAGGAGAAAAAAGAGAACAAGAAGGGGGAGGAGGGAGAGAACAGAGAGGAAAAAGGAGAAATTTCATTGACTGGCACCATATTAAGATTCCACGTCATGCAGTTCCTTTTTTATTTGTTGTGTTCTGTTGAAGATGTGAGTCTGGTATCTATTGCTTTTTATTATTTCCAGCCACCCTAATTACTTCTCATTTGATTCTAATTCAGCTTTCAAAGTAAGCTTTCTTGCCAGGTGGTTTTTATTTTTTTTCTAAACTCTTTCAGCTCTAATTAAAAAAGATGTCCAAAGCAAGTAATTATTTCAGCATTAACTTACAACATATTTATGACCCTCCTGGAGAGGGGAGTCACATTTTCCTAAGGCAGATTCCTCTTGTTGGCACTGTGGCCCACATCCCGAGGAGAGAAGAAATAAATAGGGCCAGTCTTTCATGACTGTTTATCTCGTCTTCAAGGAAAGACAGAATTATGGAACACTCTTAACTTTAAATAAGATGCAGTGCCCAGACTGACATTTGAGCAAAGAGGAGACTAGGACATTGGGAAGAAGATATCTTTTGAAAAAGGAAATGTAAACTCATTTCTCCTGCAAAATGCAACTTTTAGTTTTCATAAGTTGGGCCTTATTTCTTTTCAGTTCCAATAACTGCCATATATTATATTTAGGGGGAAGAAGATAAATGATTTTCTCTATATCAAAGAGATAGAATGATGTCAAGTATAGCTAGGCGGTATGTGGCGGGCCAGTTTTCAATTTTTTTATTTTTTTATTTAACCTCTGGGAATTGGAACAAATTAATGGCTAATAGCTCACACTTGAGTAACAGGCCAGTTAAAATTCAGCTCTAAAGTCTTTCAGAGATACAGAGGATTGGCATAAGCTACTAGCTTATTGTGCTTTGGCAAGGAGTCTTACAATACTTGAGTTATGGAAGGTTAAATTTGGAGAGAGAGAAACAGAGAGAGAGAGGGGGGGGAGAGAAAGAGGAAGAAGGAGAAGGAGAGGGGGAGGGGGAGAGAGAGAGAGAGAAGTGGAGGGGGAGAGAGAAGGGGGGGGAAAGGGGGAGGGAAAGAGGGAGGGGGAGGAGAGAAGGAGAGAGAGACAGAGACAGACAAAGACAGAGACAGAGACACAGAGAGACAGAGAAAGAGAGACAGACGGAAAAAGAGAGACACTAGAGAGAGACACTTGTGTACAAAAACACCCATTTCATAATGCTACTTGGACACCATCTTTTCATTGTCACATAGGATGTACACGTGTTTTTGAATGTCCCTTTTTATGCGTGTTTATATTTTCTCATTATGCCAGGGATGATGTTTTTGTCATTGTACTTTCTCTATATTTACAAGCAACTATTGCACCCTGGGTCTTGGAAGGAATGGCATTTTGTCTTCTTCCTCTTTTAAGTGACTCCTCTGCTCTGGACTTAGGTGGACAATGACCAAATTCAGTCTGAGGGAACCTGGGCTTGAATAAGGAGGACTTAGGGTCATTTCCTCATATTTGGTTCCATATACTTAGAACTTTTGGGAAAGCTATTTAAAGCTTACTTTTTGAATCCTGCCTAAGATCTTCCCAGTGGAGGCTTAGAAAATTAAGTTCACATTCTAGATCAAACATGGGACAGCTCTTGTTTTTGCTATGCAAAAAAAAAAAATTACTGAGCAAAAAAGATTTAAGCATATATTGAGAGACTTCAAATAGGAAATACCATATAACTACTGTTATTATAAGTTAATTATTGTTTTTGATAATTTTTTATTTAAGAAAATCAATTTTTGCTCCACCTCCTTCTCTCTTGAGGATTCCTCAAGATTCAAGTCTTATTCAAGCATGGAGTCTCTTTGGTGCTTCTGGCTTCCAGCTTCTTGAGAGATGTTAGAGACACCCCCACCCACCCCCACTTATGGTTTCTGAAGGAAAACAAATTGGGAAGGCAATCGAGGAGTTGGTAGTCTTCACCATGTCCCTATTTCCAACCTGTTATTCTAGAGACTTTGGGGAGTTTCTCCTTGGGTGAGATCCAGGATCCCTTCCTGTGGTTGAATTGTTTTTTCATTCCCATTGGGAAAGCTTCTTCACTCTACATTGGCTGGTGTGCATTCTCCTATGTATATATACTGCCCCTGATTTCTGTTTTGCTGTGATTTAGATAAATAGGTTTCTTAGCCATTTGTTATGTGTGTTCATTGTGAACTGGTATTTGGTGAGAAAGGGATCAAGCCTTGGCTTTAGCACTTAGGGTTCCCTTGCCCCCAAGAAATGATAAAATGATCAAAATTTATGGAACCTGATCATAACCCCATTTTTAAGGGAGTAGATAGAATCTATTTCTAACCTGGTTCTCTGAGGAAAACAGAGTGGCGACTTCTGGCTCAACTATCTTGCTTCCTCCCCTGGCAAGAATTAAAGTGTCTCTTGAAGAAGAGTCGGGGGAGAGGAGGCTAGACCCATTTATTCTGCCTTCTTTGGAGCTACACAGTGACAGCCTTTACAACAATAAGACCTTGGTATGTATATGGGACCCACTCCCCCATTAATAGAACTAGAAAACAAAACCCTTGTAACAATTATAGACTCTCAGACTCTCTCAGGAAGCCGAGATTTATAATTTAATAAATTTTGTTAAATTTCACTGCCCAAGTATTAGCTTCTGGGTCCATATCTTCTGGCAAATTATGCCAGGACATGATTTTTCTTTGTCCAATGCTATTTTCTCCTTTAAGAAATAGAATCCTTGGGCCTGACTGAGGGCCAGGGGCTGTGGACTTCTTGAACTCACAAGGTAGCCCCCAGGGTCGAACACATTCATTTTGGGCTCACTATTTAGTCCCTGAAAATCCAACAAAGAAACCAATGAAACATGAGGGGATCTAGAGCTCTCAGGTTCAGTCGCAGGCTCTTCCAGGAAGGACATGTGCTTTAGGTGCCAGGGACTCATCGCCAATGGGCAGTAGGAGTGGAAGAAGGACATCAGCCTTCTTCTCCACCCCTTTAAGGAGGAGCTTGAACAATCCTGGAACCACACCCAGATGGGGAGAGAGGAAGATCCAGAACATGAGTCATTTCCTTTTGAAAATTACTGTGTCATTGGCTCATCTGGACAATAAAGGGATAGTTTTGCCATCTTAAAGTAGAAGATCACTCAACCATACAAGTGATTTTTTAAAGAGGAGGTCTTCCCATATCCCTCCACTCTCAATAAACTTCAGTGGCTCCCCGTTGTCTTCAGAATCAAATACAAAATGCTGTTTGGTGTTCAAAGCCCTTCATAACCTCCCCCTTCCTACCTTTCCAGAGTTCTACACCTTACTCCTTGCCGTATACTTCAAACATGTCACATTGACTTCCTGTGGCCTATATCCTGAGGAGAGAAGAAATAAATAGAGTCAGGCTTTCATGACTTATCTTCAAGGAAAGATAGAATTATGGAACAGTTAACTTTAAACAAGATGCATTGCCCAGACTGACATTTTAGCAAAAACGAGATTGGGACCTTGGGAAGAAGAAATGCTTTTGAAAAAGAAAATTTTAACTCACTTCCTTTGCAAAAATGCAATGTTTAGTTTTCATGAGTTGGGCCCAATTTCTTTTAAATTTCAGTAACTGCTATATATTATATTTAGGGGGAAGAAGATAAATAATTTTTTTCTGGAGACAAAGAGAGAGTATGATGTCGAGTACCACAGAATGTACCTTAGGATCACTTTTGTAATTAGTGAAGTGATAAAAATAGATGTGGGAAGGGTTCAACATAAGATGGCAAAGACCTTGTATTTATATTTAGTCTCTTAAATGGGTTAGCGATTAGTGAACTAACAATCATTTAGTTGAAATCAGCCTCGGCCATTCACTGTGCTAGGGATTGGGGCCAAAAGACAAAAATGAAAAATCTTGGCCCTCAAAGAGACTCAGTGTATAGAATATGGACATCTGGATTCTGGAACTATTGGGATGGGGAGAGCAGAGTAAATGGTCAAGGAAATACCCATTAGTGCTGTATTTATGAGGGGATGGAGTGGGACATCTAGTAGTTTCTTGTTTTAATTTTTTACTACTACTACTTAGCATCTAACCTGAATTGTTTTTTTAATACTGGAAGAGTACAGGCAAACATAGCTAATTTTAAACTTTTTACAAGTTTTATTAAATATTTTCCAATTACATTGTTTTTTTTAACATTTATTTTTAAAAGTTCTGAGTTCTAAATTCTTTCCCTCCCTCTTCTCCCCACCATTTGAAAAAGCAAGCAATATATCAATTATACATGTTAAGTCATGAAAAACATTTCTTTAAGAGTCATGTTGCAAAAGAAAACACACACACAATACACACAAAACTAGAAAAATAAAGAAAGTCATAAAAGTAAGCTTCATTCTGAACTCTGGTTCATCAGTTTTCTCTCTGGAGGTGGATGACATTTTTTATCACAGGTCCTTTAGAATAATCTTAGCTCATCGCCTTGATCAGAATAGCTAAATCTTTCACAGTTGATCATCCTTACAATATTTGTGTTATTGTGTACAATGTTTTCCTAATTCTACTCATTTCACTTGGCATCAATGCATATAAGACTTCCCAGTTCTTTTTTTCTGAAACCAAACTGCTCATCAACAGTATTCCAGTGTAATCATATACTAAAACTTATTCAGCCATTCCCAGGTTAATGGCCATTCTCTCAGCTTTCAATTCTTTGCCATCACAAAAAGAGCTGCTTTAAATATTCTGTATTTACAGCATCCCCCCCCTCCTTTTTTTGGTCTCTTGGGGACTTAGAGTGGTATCAGATAAAGGTATTAGGTAAAAAGGTCACAGTATTCCTTTAGATATAGCTACAAATTGCTCTCCAATATGGCTGGATAAATTTACAACACCAGCAAGAGCACATCAGTGTCCCTATTTTTCCCCATCCCCTCCAGCTTTTAGCATTTTCCTTTTTTGTCATGTTAGTCAGTCTGACACTGTGAGATGGTGTCTTAGAGTTGTTTTATTTTTTATTTCTTTAATCAATAGCAATTTAGAGCATTTTTTCATGTGATTGTTGATAGCTTTAATTTCTCTTTCTGAAAACTGCTTGCATTATTTGACCATTTATCAATTGGGAAGTGTTTTTTTTTTTTTTTGGGGGTGTGTGTAAAGTTGTTTCAATTCTCCATATATTTGAGAAATGAGACCTTTATCAGAGACACTTGCTGTAAAAATTTACTCCAGTTTCCTTTTCTCCTTCCAATGATGGCTATACTAGTTTTAGTTGTATAAACCCTTTTTAAATTTAATATAACCAAAATTATCTATTTTGTATCATGTAATACTATCTCATATATAGTCATAAATTTTTCTATTATTCATAGATATGACAGGTAAAATTTCCCAAATTCCCCTCATTTACTTATATCACCCTTTATATTTAAATTATTTACCCAAATTTTGCAAATGGTATGAGTTTCTGCCCTCATAACTAATTTTGAAATGGAATCATTTTCAAAAATTATTTGATATCATACTGCTTGCCTCAATGAATGAGAAAGGGACAAGGAGAAAGAGAATTTGAACCTCAAAATAAGAAAAACACACACACATAAATGTTAGAAATAAAATGTAAAAAATTATTTAATATTTTTGTGTTCCCTGAATGCCAGTGCCTTGGGATGAAATTCTGATGTCAATGTCCTACATAAGTTTTTGATGATGTTTCTTTCTTCTTTTAATAGTAGCCTTTTATTATCCAAAATACATGCAAATATAGTTTTCAATATTCATCCTTGCAAAACCTTGTGTTCCAATTTTTTCTCCCTCCCTTCCCTTCTCCTCCCTCCTGTACACAGCAAGTAATCCAATATATGTTAAACAAGTGCAATTCTTTGAAGCATATTTCTTCATTTATCATGCTGTGCAAGAAAACTCAAATCAAAAGGGAAAAATTGAGAAAGGAAAAAACAAGCAAGCAAAGAACATCAACAACAAAAGGTGAAAATATTATGTTTTGATCCACATTGGGTCCCCATAATTCTCTGTGGATGCAGATGGCTCTCTCCATTACAAGTCTATTGGAATTGACCTAAATTATTTGGTGATGTTTCAAAAGGATTAATAACATCATGTTGTCAAGATACGGTGGATGGAATATTGGGTTCGAGGTCCCCCTTTTGTGGGAAGCATGCTTTAGGTGCTCACTGTCTCCAAATTCCTGAACCTTTCTGGGCCTCAGTTTCCCCCTTTATGAATCTGTGATGACAGGAATGTATTTATAATCCCAGAGAAGACATGATAGAAGAGACAGTAGAGAAAATGAATACGACAGTGAATTACAAGGGGAAAGAAACTATGTCCTGTAGACAATAGATGCTTAATAAATGTGTGTTGAATTATTTGTGTGCAGTTTGTGTATTGTTATTTGTTGTTGAACTATTGCACTTATTGTTGCTAGAATTCGATGCATGAAATATTGCAATTTCCATTCATTGCCCCTGGTTTAGTGCTCTGGGTTCCTCAGAACTAGATTATGTCCTTTTTCATGTTACAATTCTTTAGATACTTGAAAACAGCTGCCCCGACTCCCTTGAGTCCTGTTCTCTCTTGTTAGTCATATCCAACTCTTATTGGTCCCCTTTGGGATTTTCTTGACAGCTATAGTGGAGTGTTTTGTCATTTTCTTATCTAGCTCATTTTACAGCTGTGGAAACTGAGGCACAGAAGTTGATGTGACTTGACTAAGATCACACAGTGATTAAAGCTAGATTTGAGCTTCAGATCTAGCTCTCTATCCACTAAGTCAAGTCCCTTGTCACTTTTCTTGCCCTCCCCTTCAGGACCTCTAAGTTCCTAAAATCCTTTCCAAAATGTGCCTAAAACTGAAGACTACAACACTGCGGATGAGGTCCAATGACAACGGCGTAGGGAGGATGGGCCACCTCCCTATTCCTGGAAGCCGTGCCTCTCGGATTGCAGCCACGTTAGCTCCCCTTCCACTGCTGACTCATACCCAGTTTGCAGTCCAACAAAACCACAGACATCCAAGGCCAGTGAAGATGGGTAGCTTGATATAGCTGATAAAATTAGGTCCCTTTCTCTTAATTTTTTTGTTCCATTGAATTTTTAATCTCCTTAGAGATAATGCCTTTTTCCTTATCACACTCTTCTCCCTTCCCTCCCATTCTGGGCAGTGGATGGTGCATTTCATAAAGAGAATAATTTCATAATCCATATCCTAGTACAGCTATATTAACTAATTAATCTTTATAGCATCTTGGTAAAGGCGCCAGATACTCTTTCTCTATTTTAATTATTGAGACAATAAGACTTCAGACTTAGGTTGGATGGAGAAAACTGGTCATCAGAATTTGTTGAACCAGATTTAATTTTCTCCCTCCCCCCACATTCCCCTTTTGGCCCCCTTTTTCCTCATCATTGCTGTAGCCCTGCTATTCTTTTGGTACCTCAGGTTCTAAGGCTCAAGTGGGGTTGGGGACAAAGGGGGAGTGCCATTTTCAGCCCCGTTTCTTCTTCGGCCCCTTTGCATGCCCAGTTGAGACTAGAAAGAACACTAGATTCAAAGTCAGAGACCTTGGCCTCAGGGGCAAGTTGACTCAATCAATCAATCAATTGCCAAGCAGTCAATAAATATCTACTCCATTCCAGGCAATGAACTTCACCTCTCCTGGCTTCATTTATAAAAATGAAAGGGTTGAACCAGAAGTTCTAATTCTGGCTCTGAATCCGTGGTTTTCTTCCTCTCTCTTTCCATTATATGTCCATCTCCAGTCCCAGATCTTTATGACATCATTCCTGGATTTCTACAAATCCTAGCTGTTTTCCTTCTCTCTAATTTATCTGACATATTTGCTCAAATGATTGGACTCCTTTTCTCTTTTTCCTACATTTTCTGAGGGAAATTGAGCTAGTTGACAGAACATTGGAATTGGAGTGAAGAGATCTGTGTTCAAATCCATCTCAGGCCCTTAGTGACCTTGTATAAATGGCTCCATCCCTAGAGTTTCAGTTCCTTATTTGTAATATGGTGTTAGTTATATTTGCACTACTGATTTCACAAACTTGTCAGGAAAATGGTTTCTATACATACATGTTATTTCCTTGACTATACATTTCAATTAAAAATACTTTTCAATTCTCCTCCAGCCTCTTTGGAAATCTAGGCTACTCAGAAATTCAATCGTCCTTCCCCCTCAATTCCCTTGTCTTTCTCTTTTGCTACCCCCACTCCACCCCCTCAGGTTCCTTTGCTTTTTTTCTTTCATTTTATGAGAACAAATTCTACTCTACTAAACTTGCTTTTCCTCTTTTAGGACCTGATTCAAGTGTCCAATTTCATTCTTCTGCCTGCAGAGCTCATGAACTTAATAGACTAGCTGTATTCTCCTTTTCTTTGTTCCTTTTGGCAGTCATAACTCTGAAGAGGCTAAGTTAAGTAGCCTGGTAAACTGGAAGTAGTAGCTGAGGAAAGGCACTCTCTTTCTGTCTTTCTGTCTCTATCTCTGTCTCTCTCTCTCACACACACACTCTCTCTTTGTCTCTGTCTCTTTCTGTTTCTCATTCTTGCTGTCTCTCTCTGTCTCTATCTCTAGATGTCTTGTTCTGTCTTTCTGTGTGTGTGTGTGTGTGTGTGTGTGTGTGTGTGTGTGTGTGTGTGTGTGTGAGAGAGAGAGAGAGAGAGAGAGAGAGACAGAGAGAAAGACAGAAAGAAAGAGACAGAGAGACAGAGAAAGACAGACAGAGACAGAGAGAAAGACAGACAAAGAGAGAGAAAGTGTGTGTATGTGAGAGAGATAGAAACAGAGACAGAGAGAAAGACAGAGAAAGAGAAAGTGTGTGTATGTGAGAGAGATAGAGACAGAGAGAAAGACAGAGAGAGAGAAGAGTTAATACTGGCTATAACTTCTTGATTGGTGGGGCAGTTCTAAGTTCTGGCAGTTAGCAATGATCAGATTTGAGATGCACAACCTCCTGAAAGGGATCAGACAAAAACAATTGACTCACCAGGTTCAGCTAGGATATCTATGGAGGGGTGAAGACAAATCAGAACACATTGTGAGCACACTTGGATCTCTACTCTATATGAACATGTGTGTGTGTGTGTGTGTGTGTGAATTTGTCCTTCCAGATGATTCCCCCCTTCCCAAAATTCTTCCTCTAGAGATGTTGATCATGAAGCGATATTGACTACCTTTCAGCCTGAGAGATGGCAGCCATGGGGATACTTGGTGGTGGGAGCTCCGTCCTTCTGGATACTTTGGAGGAATGTCAGGAGTCCTTAGGCTGAGGGTCGAGCCCATAGAACTAGAGACAATGGAACATCAAGAGACTGCATTCTCATGGGGTCAAACAAAACCTGACCTTAGCCCTCCTGCTGAAAGCAATTTGGATAGTGTAAAACCTATGGGAAGGAGCTTGTCTCTCCAGAGTCTCAAAGGTCATTTCTCCTCCTCCTCTTCCTCCTACACTTGAAGGTGAAGGTAGTGCTAGAAGACCAGAAGTCTCTTAGGTAGGAGGTACTCACTAGAACATGAAAGACTGGCTCCCTAGCAATCTCCAGTTCACTTCTCTCTCTGTAAGTGTCTAAAATCATTCTAGGTTAGATATTAAAACAGGTTCCTGGGATAGAAAGTAAAATGAACAGGAATATTAAGACTTGCTATTCCAGAAACTTTAAGGTCATTTCCCTTTTGAGGGGCCCCCAAACCATTAGGGCTGGAGTAGAAACCAAGAAGTCTATGTAATTCATTTTGGTGCAAAAAGGAACTCACTCAAGGGGAGCACAGTGCTTTGTTAAAAGCTCTTCCTTTTTCTGCATTGTTTATAGCCATCTGTGAATTTTTTGTGTTTTCTGCATTTTTTTTGTGTGTGTAGACAAAATGAAAGTTTTTCTTTTATCTTTTATATATTGTTAACGTAAGTTTTTAGCCTAGATATTAGCTTTAGTCTGAGTTTCTCAGGGAAATTTGGTAAAATGTAAATAAAAAATAAGTGAAATGACTTGAGTGATTTTTTTAGAAGGTTCCCTCTCCCCCATTGAACCCTGGCCTATAGTTATACTAGAATTACAGACTATCAGAACAGAATGTGATGTAGGAAGTCATTTAAAATGAACCTCTCATTTTACATATCCTGAAACCAAAGCCCAATCTCTTCTAACCACAGCGAATTCTCTTTATAGAGTGTATTGAAGAAACAAGAAGTTGATGCAGACAATTAGTTATACCTTATTTCTCTTCCCTTCTCCTTCTACCTTCCCCTATTAATGACTATCTGGGTGAATTGAACACAGTAGTCAGACAAATATCAATCATGTAATTCCAAATCAAAGAGTGCAATGAGCTGATCAATTGCTTAAAAATGATGTGTTAGAATAGTTCCGACTCCTGGGATTGACCACATTTTGTTGCATCAGATCTCATGGATTTAGCAGGAGGTATAGGAGAATCTTTTCTTGGGCAGACTATTAAAACTACTCTCCTAGTTTGATGGCACAGTGAATGCAGTTTTAATGACTTCAGTTAGAAGTCATTAGAAAGACCCGTTCCTAAGGGGAATTTGGACAGGTGAAATTGATTGTAACATGGAGGATATCAGAGGATTGTGGGCCTTATGGAAGTGGCACATTTCTACTGCCTCAAGTCTTCAACCAGAAATTCAATTTGTTGGTGCCTGATGCCTGGTAATTGTTAATAAAAATAAACTATTAGAAATATACCAGATACAATGTTAAGAAACACACACCCACATAAATCAAAAAGCAACTTATAACTAACAAATAATATAATTTGTTATTGCTACATGTCCTTTCTATCCAATAAAATTTCAAAAATCAATTGGAAATGTTGAAATAAGGAAACTACCATATAGGAGTATGTATGCTCCAATAGGTGAATCTTTTCATGGTCATATTGGAAATGTCCTTAAAAGAGGTTATATCTTTTTAATTTTATTTTTTAGCTTGTTATTTTCAAAATACATGTATTGGTAGTTTTCAACATTCATTCTTGCAAAACCTTGTGTTCCAAACATTTTTCTCTCTCCCTTCTCCCACCCCTTCCCTTAGACAGCAAGTAATCCAATATATGTTAAACATGTGCATTTCTTCAAAACAAAATTTCCATAATTATTATGCTACCCAAGAAAAGTCAAATAAAAATGAGAAAGAAAACAAAAAGCAAGCAAACAATAACAAAAAAGGTGAAAATACTATGCTTTGATGCACACTTAGTCCTTACAGCCCTCTCTTTGGGTGTAGATGGCTCTCTCCATCACAAGTCCATTGGAATTGACCTGAATCACCTCAATGTTGAAAAGAGCCATGCCCAGAATTGATCATCATATAATCTTGTTACTGAGTACAATGCTCTCTTGGTTCTACTTACTTCACTCAGCATCAGTTCATATAAGTCTCTCCAGGCCTTTCTGAAATCATCTTGCTGATTGTTTCTCATAGAACAATAATAATCTATTATATTCCTATATCACAACTTATTCGGCATTCATTCAGTTTCCAGTTCTTTATCACTACAAAAAGGGCTGCTACAAACATTTTTGCACATGTGGGTCCTTTTCCCTTTTTTATGATCTCTTTGGGATACAAGCCCAGTAGAGACACTGCTGGATCAAAGAATATGCACAGTTTGATAGCCTAAAAGGGGCTAAATCTTTTAAGGAAAGTATCCTCACAGGCCATCTTTGCCTGGTATTTGATACACTCTGAGGGTCTTTTCCAGCTGTATAACTATGACCCAATAATTTTATAAGTTTACTTCAAGGATTATTAAACTTTTTTGTGCAATGGACACTCTTGGAAGTCTGGTGAAAGTGGAAATTTAGGAGGCAGCTAGGTGGCACAGTGGATAGAGCACCAGTCTTGAATTCAGGAGGAATTCAAATCTGGTCTCAGACACTTAATACTTCCTAGATATGTGACCCTGGGCAAGTCACTTAACCCCAGCCTCAGGGGGAAAAAAAGAAAGTGGAAGTCTTGTGGATTTGTGGAAAGACTTGTGGAATTTCTCAGATTAAGAAAATGCATAACACAAAATGTATACTATTACAAAGTAAAGCAATTATATTGAAATATGGATCATAATAGGAAAAAGAAAAAAAAACCTACAACAGCAACCAAGTTCATGAATTCCAGACTAAGAGCCCCTATTCTACTCCCATGAGGCAATGGAGACACATTATGAATGTTCAGTATCAAAACCAGTCATTACCATAGACTGCTGCTGGTCAGCTGTCCAAACACTAATAAGGGCCAGAGAAGGTCCATGGTTACAAATCCTTGGAATGCTCAGCCCTTTTCAAGAACATCACAGATGGAAAGGCTTCATGAAGTAATAAAAAGATTGTTGGGTTAAGAGCCAGTGTATCTGAGTTCAAATCCTGACTTTGCTACCTTGATGACCTGAGGCAGGTCACCTTTCATTAACCTAGGTGATCCCCAAGTTCTTTTTATGTTCTTAATTCTGGGAAATTAATGTGGAAAAATACTATCACCTACCATTTATAAGCACTTTAAGGTTGGAAAAGTTTAGGATTTCTCATTTGATTCTCACAACCACCTAACATAGATTTTATTATTATTATCCTCACGTGCAGATGAGAAAACTGAAGCTGTCTTGCCCAGACTCATTGTTGTTAGTTTGTCCTTTGTTTTTGAAGAGGACCATGACATCAGAGAGGTGATACCATGTCATGCAAGTGAATTGGATTTAAGTGAGTGAGGCTGCCTCACTTTCCCCTCCAGTGCCATCTGGGTCTAGAGACCAGATATAGATTGGGAAGACTAAAAATGGCCCTGGATGCAATGGGAGACCTTGGTCTTTTTAGTTAAAGTCAGTTTGACTGAGGCTGCACCCATTCAATGATTAAGGCTAGGTAGAAGTTGAGGCAAAGAATCTCCTCTTTCATCTAGTCCCAAAAATATCTAAATAAACAAATGAATGAATGAAAAAATCTGGGAAGGAGAAGACTCTCAGGGTTTCTTGCCAAAGCAGAAAAGATTATTATTTACATTCAATCTGACTCAATCTGGACCCAAACAGTGACCAAATGGGTCTTGGCCTAGGACCAATGAGAATCAGATTGGTTTGGTTTAAAGCCTGGTCCTTGAGAAAGAAATCTAACCAGTAAACCCCACGCATCTAGTGAAGGAGACAAGATTCCAGACCTTCCTGGGTCTCTGCCTAATGCTCTCTCTCCCGCACCACCATCTGGAAAAGTACAAGAATTCTAGACAAAGGGCGTAGGTGCAAGTCCAAGTTTTGCCCTTACTCCTTGTATGACCTTGGATTAATCACTCCTACAATCTGGTCTTCATTTTCTTCATCTGTCAAATGCAGGGTGGGAGGGGATGTTGGACTACATAGCTTCCAAAGGTCCTTTTACCTCTAAATATCTGATCTTAGAAAATCCCTAAAGTCCCCTTTAAATATATGATCTCTTTCATACTTTTATTCTTTACTTTGTGATCAAAAGGGCTCAGCTAGAAAGTCATTTTTATATAAACATCTTCCAATAAGTTTGGAGAATGTGTTTTTTGGTGTTTGAAAGAAAGTTAAATGGCAAAAACTTTCTCTTAGCAGAAATATGGGCTTTTTTTCCCCAAGTAAAATGGCTAATGGTGTCTAAAGGCCCTGGCTAAGGGACATGCTTTGCCAATAGCGTGGGTGTGTTTTTAAAGGCTGATGTAGAAATCTGGCCCTCCATCCACAGCAGTGCAACAAAATGGAAGGAGGAAACTTGAATCTGATGGATTCTAGCTAATGCCAAGGGAAAGACTCCAGCCCTTTTATAACCCTGTTGATATATGCAATATTTACTGCACAACAGTGTGAGTTTGTTATTTCATCAATAGATTGAGGTATGGGGATCACTTTTCAGTGGAATAATTGGTTTACATGAATAGAATATCGGATTGAAAGAGAGATAACAAAGCACATCTCCTCTAGCTCTTGATGCTGGCAATGAACAATATACAGAAAATGTGCAGCAAAAGGGGGAAATGAGAGGTGTGGTTCCTGAGTTAAGTAGGAACCCCTTTCCCTTTGTTAATAATAAAATAACTTTAGCATTAAATGCCTGTTAACTGACTGAATCAGTGGGTTAATTTCCTGAAATTTTATCTAACAGGCCTATTGCATTTAAGCATGGTGTTTTTGCTCCCCCCTCCCAGAATCACCAAAACCCAAAGAGAGCAAAATCCCTGAAGTGATCTTTATTAAAATGATAGAAGCTTAGATCAGGTCTGGAGATCTCTTTCCTGAATTGGTCTCTTGGACTATGTGACTATTAGCTGTTTGTATCACCTTGTACACATGAAATGCTTAGTAAATATTGAATTGAATTGATTTCCCCTCCCCTCCCATTTTAGAGAAGGTCTGAAATGGTAACTAAAACTTTTAATCTTTTTGAAGACTTTTGTCCCCACAGAATGGGACTGTGTGATGTCAGGTAGCCAGAGGTCAGCTTCTTCTTCCTTTATTAGCTGTGTGACTTTTGACAAGGCTCCTTAATCTCTCTTGGACTTTAAGTTATTCATTTGTAAATGAGGGAGTGGATTAGATTCGAGGGCTAAGTTTATGGACCTATGACCCTAAGTGGAAAAATGGGTTGCAAACCAAACTTCGTCCCACCAAATATAGCATTTTTCTTAAGCAGGGCAAAATTTTGTAAAGTATGAAAGTTTCCCCTTATTGTATGTCACCATTTGAAGGCATCTTTCATGAAAGAGGAACAAGCATTTTTAATGTGAAGCACTCTGTACACATTTCAGGTTATGTCTTCCAAGGATAAAAGCCATATGGACAGAAAAGTTTCAGCCAAGCCCACTTGATACAGACTTCTTTTGATCTTATATACTACAAAGGCTTACCTTAGAGTCTCTGATTGACTTACTTATTCTGTAGCCATTTTTATCCCAAGGAAAATTTTCATGGGAAAAACAAATGGCTGAATACATATGAGCTTTCACAAGTCTTGGTAAGTTGTTATTTTTTTTTAAGTTGGGTTCCATTCAATAAACGTGAAGTTTTACTTGTGATACACTGATTGTGTCACTGAATAAATAAGTCACTTAACCTTTCAAGACTTCAGGCAACTTTTTAAGACACTAAACTGCTGAAAAGGTGCTGACCTAAATCTGGAGTGGCATTTTTCTATACTGCCATATCCCAGGTCTAGTCCCTCCCAAGATGAATGTTTAAAGCCCTTTCTGGGTTTGGAGAAGCTAGAGTTGGGTCTATGCAGAAGGTTGGCTTGGATTTATCAGTTGGCACCAGAAATGACTGTGTTCACTCAAATTTTCTCTAATAAAAACCCATTTTGTTTGAGGAGCTAAAGTGTGAATTCCATTAAATCAGCAATAAGGAAGAAGAGTTTTCACCTTTCATGTAAGCTGGAGGACAGACGGGCCAGCCTGCCCCTTCCAGCATTCATGATGGAGTAATTTATTGCTATGCTGATCATAAAATCAGCTGCTGACATTTCCCACAAATTTCTTATTACAAAATTAAAGTGTCCCCCCAAACCACACTGTTTATGATCTAAATATTTGGATCCTCAGTCCTGTGGGTGGATGAAATTATTGTTTTGCCTTGGTTCCATCATGTGCCCAATAAATGTTAATTATGATGATATTTAATAATGAAGAACATCTTGAGGGCGAAGTGAAGAGCCAGTAACAGGGGAATTGCCTTGGTTGTGTAAAAGAGGAACCTGGAAACATGTTGGGATAAATTTAAAGCATTAGGGTCATCCCAGAATCCCTTTGGACTGCAGGGTTTCCTCCAGAACTTTTCAGGGAGGCTTCACTCCAGATGGTTGAACTCTTATTAGAGATGCTCAACAGTCAAAGCTTTTTTGAGAAATTCAGTTGGCTGACATTGAAGGTACAGAAATGAAGGGCTATAGGACTGATGCTTTTGTGGCCAAGGATAACTAATTAACTTGGTCATCCTTACTCACAATCTTGATTGAGTAGGAAGCTCTGTAGAGTTTATAAGCTCTTAGAGGGGAGGAATTCCATTTTTTGGGGGGGTGTCACCAGCACCCAACAGTACCTGATAGATAATAGGAATTTAGTAAGTTCTCAATGAATTGAAGTAACAAAAAGGGAAGCAAAAACAATCCATAGTTCTGATTAAGTCCTGGAATCAGGGTATGCTTTAACATAATGTTTAACAATCAGCTCTTTGAAAAAAAAAAGGACAAATGAGACAATTTCTTTAATTTGTATGATTAACATTTACTCCATCAATTTCTTAAGTCTAGACAATCAATAAAATAAATCAAGATCTGATTTGTAATCTTTTTTTTTTTTCTGATTTGTAATCTTTGCTGATTTACAAAGTATAAATGCTCATAATGTGGTCTATCTTTGATTTTAAAAATTATTCTATTTGCAAAATGGTCCCAGACCACAATTTCTAATTATAAAAACAGTCATAGAATTGAAACAATTTATAATAACAAGAATGAGAGTATCTGTAGGAATCAGGAAAAGCTTTGTATACAGCATCCAGAGAAATGATAGAAGTTTGTATATAATAATATATATATATGTGTACATACAAATTTGTCTAATACTTATATACTTAATGTATACCTATACATCTATATCTATATATCATATATATACATAGTTATTTGTGTCTAATATAGTATATATGTCTAATATCGATATCTATATACTTTTATATTTTTATACCTTTCTATGCTTCTCTCTCTCTCTCTCTCTCTCTCTCTCTCTCTCTCTCTATATATATATATATAGTTATTTGTGTCTAATATAGTATATGTGTCTAATATTGATATCTGTATACCTTTATATTTTTATACCTTTCTATGCTTCTCTCTCTCTCTATGTATATGTATATATATACACACACATATATATAATATGTATACATATATACATACTATATATATATATTCATATATATATTTGAGTCTAATAGTGGCTATTTTCAGGGAGAGGGTGGGAAGAAATAAAGGGGAAAAAGTAATTTACATGGTAACTGTTGTATATTTGGAGGAATAGCAAATTTTATATAATAGATTTGCAGTTTCATGTGCAACCTTTTTTTATTGTATTGTGTTATGATAATCACAATAAAATAAATACATTAAAAAAAAAGATGGCACCTGATCTGGGCTTTGAAGGATCCCAGGCATTCTAGAAGGAAGAGGTAGAAGGGAATATAATTCCTCTGTGCAAATAGGGTAGAAGATGGCTTGGAATGTATAAGGAACAATAGTTATCAGGCTCTTTTGATTGGAATGGAGGGTATATGAAGGAGAGTGATATTAAATAAAGATAAGAAAGATATGCAGTAATCAGATTGTGGAGGAAGGACTTCAAATGTCAAGTAGAGAGTTTTCAATTTTATCCTGGAGGCAGTAGGGAGCCACTGAAGACTTTCTTTTGATTAAGTAAATGAAACTATCACCCCAATCATTATGTGAGGCAATCAGGTTAAGTGATTTGCCCAGGATGATACAGCTAGTAAATATGAGGTCAAATTTGAACTCAGTTTCTTTTGTCTCCAGTGCCAGTATTTTATTCTCTGAAGAAACCATCGATCATTATATTTCAACTCTGAAATGAAAAACTTGGGAAATTCAAAGATAAATTCGTAACGCAATTATTTTAACTTAATAACTCATATGGTTATAGGGTTCTAGAAAAATTACTTTCTGTTACATACTGTAGTTATAAGTACAATCCATTAATTTCATATATATATATAAACACTATTTTTTGAAGCACTGAATTGACTGTCATCCTTTTCATTCAAGTTGGGGTTGGATGTTTTTGTTTGTTTCAGTCTGTGATTTTGTTGGCTTGAGAACTCCCATCACCCACTGTTTAACTCACAAGTAACTGATGATGCTAAAGAATTGTTGGAGGACGGAGAACCATTGCTCATGGTCATACAGCTTGTGTTTGTCTGAGACAGTACTTAAACCCAGCTTTTCTTGACTTCAAGGACGGAACTTCTAATTACTACATCATGCTGCCTTTTATTCCATGCATGCAATACATATGGCAAGTGGGAGCATATTGCCCAGCCCCTTTCAATTCTGGTATTTTCCCTCTGGTTTTTTTTTTTTTAATCTCCTATTCATTCCATCTGTAGCTTGGTTGTACATATTTGGGTGTATGTTACCTAACCTTCTTCCCATCTCCCAAACTGTAAGCTCTGTGAGGGTAGGAACTGCCTTGCCTCTTTTCATACCTTCAGATTTAGCCCACTGCCTGGGACAATAATTTAAGGGGGAAGAAGCCATTAACAAACAGGGAGAAAAGAAATCGGGAAAATCTTTGTGTAGGGAGATGTAGAGGAGATGAGCCTTTAGTAAATTCTAAGTGATGGAGCTGAAGAGAAAGAATATTTCGAACATGGAGCATAGATTATGCTTACATATATGGTGGAAGGTTGAATGCTGCCTTTGGAGGATAGCAAATAGGAGAGACAGTTGTTTGGGAGCATAGAGGATGAGAAGGGGAGGAATGGTCAGGAAACCTGGAAAAGTAGGTTGGAGTCAGATTATAGAAGCATTTGATGCCAACCTGAAGAATTTGCAGTATAATCCAGGAGCAATAGGGAATCATTGACAGTTCTTGAACAGAGGAAACAACGTGGTCAGAATTTTGCACTGTTGCAATCTTCAGTCATTTCATGGTTTAAAAACTCAGGACATAAGAATTTCCATCGAATCAGAAAGCTGAAGAGTCAGGCTAGCAAGGCTCTGGCCCTTGTAAATTTGATATTAATTATAGATTTCCCAGTGTGTCCTTAAAAAAAGAGATAATCAGGTTGTAACCTTCATTTAGCCATTTGGAGGAATGTATCGTTATTTTATTATAACATTTTTATGTGCCTTTTAATAAGGAAAATATGGTTAATTATTTGGTTGCTCTCTGCCTTCTGGATGACATAAAGGCTTTTCAGCTGCTACATGCTCAGTATGGTTGGTTTATAGGATTATAGCTTAATTAATTTGCACACTGCACACAGGATTCTGAGAAAAAAAATTCCTAAAAGTTAATGAGCTAGTTTTATATTTAGTCAATATATCTTGGGGAGAACACTGTGTAACAGTGTCCCATGTTATGGCTTAGAGGAAAGATAATGTAAAAGATGAGCTGCCAGTGTCTAAGAACTAATCTAAGAACAAATCGAAGACCCACCAACTTTCTGTTTCCTTTCCAATAAGCCTGATGGTTTTTGCTGGGACTAGGAGTTAGGACTGAGACTATACTAGGCAGATTCTCCAGGATATTTCATCCTTGTCTTTCTTACCACCATCACCCTTTTCATGCTATAGTTGGACACATGAAATTATGTGAACTCCTCTATAAGATCATGAGCTGCTTGAGGACAGAGATTCTCCCCCAAACTTTTATATTTCCATCATTAAGCACAGTACCTGGTATATCTTAATGAAAAAGATAATCAATTGACTGACTGACTCCCTCTGTCCATTTGCACCTTTTCATCCAGGGATGAAATAGCAGAGCTATTGGTTGTCCTTATTGCTTACTTCTATCCTGGATTCCATCAGACCACTCAAAATTTATTTTAGACTTAGATGTCTAACATAGATGTATATCAGAGAGGATGTCTGTATGAGGCCATAAGATAATTCTACAATGAATTATCACATTCAAGAATATGGCAACAGGGCAGAGAGAAATTCTTAGAGTCAGATGAATATAAAATTAGTGATAAATGACATGAGGAATTTTTCTAGTCTAACCCCTTCATTTTCTATTTCAGGAAACTGAGGGCAACAGAGGTTGTGATTTGTCCACGATCATACAAGTAGGAAGTGGTAGACTTGGAATTCTGAACCCTTGTCTGTTGATTCCAAATTTAGTAAGTTCTGATTTAGCAAAAGGCAGAAAAGGACTCTTTTCATCATAGATATTTCACACATATTTATTGAATCTGAGAGAAAAGATGTGATTCTTTTAATTCTTAAAATTACTGAAGATGATATATGTAGTAGAGGCTCATTAATTCAACTGCATGAATTCAGAATTTGTGACAATTTGGACATGGACTGGAAGGCAATTTTCCTTTGAACTCTCTATGATGGGAAGGGGAACTAAACTACTGAACAAATTAATTGTGTGAATAGGATTGCAAGGGGAATGTTTAAGTACTCCAGAGAACAAATTATTTCAGAGTCCATTTTCATACAAATAATATGCTAATCACATTAACACTCATTTATATACAAACAACATGCAAATTATAATCATTCTGAACCTTTCATTAAGTAGGCTTTCTACTTGGAAACACTTTATTTGCCTAGTTGAGCTACTGTATATATTTGCAAGTTAATAAAACTAGATTTCCTCAAAAATTAAAAATCATGAGCTGTTCTTTCATAATAAAGATAGTTCCTATGCCATTTGGCCTTTTATAAATAGATTGGAGAAATAAAAAAAGTACCAGACACACATAGAGTGGGTGAAATTGATTAGCTTGTGACCAGGGCCTTTTTCAAATTTCTAGGAAGATTGCTTCAGGTAGTGAATCCTCTTTGGAAAGATATTTGTCCTGATTCATTGTTGTGATAGGTTTGGAGATTAATTTCAATTCAGAGATTTATTCAACCCTTACTCCAACTGCTTGGTTGATATGACATTTCTGGAAGTTCTTTAGAATGAGGTTTATTGTGACTATTTCAACAGATTTTGCTTTTGATTTCTATAAGGAAGAAAAAGAGAAGGAGAGAGGCTGAGGAACAGCAGGAAAGACAAAGGAAAAAGGGAAAGGAAGAAAGAGCAAGAAGAAAAGGGATAAAAGAGAGAGAGGAAGAGGAAAAAGAGCAGAGAGAGAAAAGGGAGATAAAGGGAAAAAGAGAGATGAGATACAAATGGATGAAGGAAAAGAAGAGGAAAGGGGAGAGGAGAGAAAGGGAAAGAGGAAAGGAAGGAAAAAATGAGGGAGAGAAAGAAAAAGAAATGAAAATGCTGAAGCAGAAAGAGGCAGAAACAGAGAGGCAGAGAGACAAAGACACAGAAATAGAAGAGAGACACAGAAAGAGACAAAAACAAAATTACAGAGAAAGATAGAAAGAAAAGGGAACAGACAGGGATGGTATATGAGAGAGGAGAGATAAAAGAGACAGAGAATAATGCTGAGAGATAAAAGTAAGGGAGGAAAAAGATAGTGAAAAAAGAAAGAAAATTAAAAATTTAAGAAAAGAAAAAGAAAATAGTAATAAATGATGATGATACACTTTAGCATTTTTATTGGGCTTTACAGACACTATCTCACTCAAATCTTATAACAACTAGAAAGTAGGTACTATAGGTATTCTAATTTTCTCAGATTATTTTCTACTTTATTTTTATAAATATTATATCATATATATATGTCTTATATGTTTGTAGATTGCCTCCCCCATTAAACTGTGAGCTCCTTGAAGTTATGGATTGTTCTCCTCACCCACCCAACCGTTGCTCGAATAGACAGACATTATGCAGATTGGATTGGAAATGGGGGGAGAGGTAGGGTAGAGGTGGGCAAGGAGGTAGGCTCCAAATGGTAGCCAGGCTTTTGAGATCAGATTGTGAGGGCTAGGATTGAAGAAAGACAGTTAAATTTGGAACTGAATTTCATAAATTCATGAGAGGTATAACTAAGGTGGAACAATTGGAACTTTGCTTTAAGGAATCAAAATTAGGAATATACAAAGGACTTAGATTAGCACTTAATTATCAAGAAAGAAAGAAACTACCAGATGGATGTTTTTTCTCCCCTTCCTCAGGAGGCTGTATCCCACATGAATCTCTTCCTACTTCTTGCTGCTCTCTCTCCCCTTCCTCCTACCCCAAACTGACCTTCTCTATAGAGTCCTTGTTGTCTCCTGTGGTCTCTATCACCTTTATCCACACCTCTTGTCCTAACCTTTCAGTCCCTGGTCTTCTTATTAACCACCAAGATACTGGAACCTGAAACTCTGCCCTGGAGCACTTAACCCTTAATTTCTAGAATTTTTCACTCAGGGACCCAGGACAGTTCCTGGTCATTGCCCCATTTGCCACTAACTTCTTGGTTCAGCTCCAATAATGCTTTATTGTCTGATCATCTCTTCCTTTGTTAGTTGCTATTTTCCTCTCTTTCCCCCCTTCTGTTTCTGGAAACACAATTAAATCAACTCTGCATTTTTTTTTTCTGTAAAGAGTCTCAATATATCCTCCTTTTACCCTGTAACTTACTCAACCAAAAGAGTCTTCTGGGATGACCTTCCCCTATAGGTGTTCATTTTCTCATTAGAATATCACAGAACCTGAGAATTTTAAGGGACTTTAGAGCTGACCTGTTTCACCAAATACAGGAAGAAATCAGTAGTATATCATCCCTCCAAAGCACTTATTCTTACATCCTCATTTTGAAAACTTACCTGAAGGTAGAGATGCTTTTGTTTTCATATTTTAGGATAGTGCTTGGCACAAAGTAGGTGCATAATAAATGCATATTCCTTCATTTAAAATTCTGTACAGAACTTAGCTTCTTAACATCAAGACATGGTCAACCATTATGCTTCCATATCTATGTCATGTTGCTAGAAATTGGGAAGAGTCAAGGGTGTCAGAAAGTGAATACTCAGGCCTGTAGCTCTGTTGCATCCCTTAATGAGGAAATTAACTGTGGCACTGATTTTACTTGCTTTTTCAGCAAGATGAGCTAACAGGGTATCTTGTTAGAAACAGCTCAGTCATTGGATATGTTTTCTTCAGATCAAAAGGAGTGGAAGTAGTTTACTCTGTAACTGCTGGAGTCCTAGAGATGCCAGTCCTTACCATACCACAGGAGAGATTATCCAGTCATGTCCTTGTCAGCCTTCCCTTTTGTCTCACATGCCTTGCCTTGTATGTAGAAAGAAAATGAAGGTAGTATTTGGATAACTCAGGATCTGTCATGTCTTGTGTAAGCAAAGGAGATATTTTCCACCATCCTTTTGGTTCTGGTAGAAGCACTTCCCACAGGCTGCTCTCCTAGTGAATTGCTTTTGTGATTTATGCAAGTCTAAAAGAAACCCAAGATCATTTATCTTCAATCCAGGAGAGAGATGAAAGAGGGCAGCTTGAAAAATTTCCTTTGGTATCAGATGAGCGCATCAAAGCGGGGTGGGGAAAGACCCCACACTGCTGTTTTGTCAGAAACTAACTTGGATATGATTCCATTTTTGTTGTTACAGATTTTCTCCATGAGTTTAAAAAGCCAATAAGGCATTTTAAAATGGGGTAACATTAAGATGATTAAAATAAAAATTAAAAAATGTCTGCCTTTCCGAAGATTGATGTGAAACCTTATTGTACATCTTGGAGACTTCCATTGGTTTCCTCCATCTATCACAATATTTCTCCAGTAATGGAATCTAATTTCCTTCATTGGCTTAACTCTCAGAGTACTCCACTCCTTCCTTCATGAAGCGTGTGCCTTTGGAATCAGACTAAGTTTTGATATTTCCCATTTTTCATATCCCTCTGCTTGGAGAGCAGTGATGTACTGGATACAAACAATGGTGTTCCAGCTGCTGGATGCTCTGTTCTCATCACTGGCTGCAGGCAGGAATTCTTCCTGTTGAATGGGTCCCATTGATCCATGGATATTGAAAACTTCATGCTTCGTAAAAATATGCATCATTAGAATCCAGTCATTTGTCATTATGCATAGGGATAACTTTTTTTTTTAATCCCCTTTGATAGGGAGGGTATTAATTTTTTTTTCTGGTTGTTACTGCATCTTTATTTCCCTCCACACACTGGGAGGGAGTATGGGAGAACTGGTCTGGAAACTTTCTCCACTGGTGCAGATGGGCAGCTCATCTTTAATTTGTAATTTTGCAGAGCGACCTCCAGGTCCTGATTGCTTAAGTGACTTTCTCAATGATCACATGAATAGTATAAGAGGCCACATTTGAATCCAAGACTTCTTGGTTTTTCACATGAGCCTTTAGGAGAAGAAGAGGAAAAGATCATTAGCTTTGGAATTTAGGTTTGAATCTTGAGTCTGCCCTTTACTATTGTGTGACCTTGAGTGAAGTGATTAACTTTCCTGGGTCTCATTTTCCTCTTTTTAAAAATGAGTGTGTGGGACTAGATCAGTGATTCTTAACTTTTTTTTTTACATGCTATGGACCCCAGTGACAGCCTAGTGAAACTTTATTTTAAATGCCCCAAATAAAACAGTATTGTATTGTACTGACTAGAATATACACTGACTAGCTGTATGATCTTGGGTAATCCATTTTGTCTCTGTCTTCCTCAATTTCTTTATTTGTAAAATGGGGATAATAATAGCATTTGCCCCCCAGAGTTGTTGAGTCAAATGAAGTAATAAAGGATTTTTGTAAGGATCAAATGAAGAAATAAAAGTACTTTATAAACATTGAAAAACATGGAAATATTAGCTATGCTTATTACCACAAAGAAAACCAAAATACATCGAAATAGAATTGTCAAAATATTTTTTAAAAAGCCAAGTTCACAGACTCTGGGTTTAGAATTTCTGTAGTAGAGAAGTTCTAAGATCCCTTCCAGCTCTCTCTATATGATCCTATGACCCTTTATCTTCTATTTCATATTAACCCTAACCCTAACCCTAACCCAAGTCGTAGATGATTTTGTTTTAAAGGTAAAAACAAACACTTTCATTTACAGGACAGGGAAGGGAATTTTCCTTTGCTAATTGGTTCAAATCTTGAAGATTTTTATGTGGTCTTAAATTGCAATTATAATTTAAAAAATAATGTTGTATTCTTGAGTGTCCCTTCCCCCATTTAAAAGAAGTCTCCCTGGAGCATCTATTTCTAGCTACTGTCTTTATTTTTAAATTTTTAAAATTTTATTTCTACCTTTTTTTTTATGACCCCAATTCCTAAATCAATTATTCTTTCCACTATTGAGCCTGGATGGCTTAGTTGTATCCACACATTTCAACATGATGTTTTATAAGAAAATAGAAGGCTGCAATGACATTTTTGTGTAAGAGATTCTTCGCTGGGATATCAGTGATGATAGAAGGATCTCTCTGCTTTGTATTGCACACTTCCATTTTCTAGCCATTTCTTGTATCCCTATTGACTCCTATTTCCTCATCAAAAGAATCTGGCTGCCCTCCTTGTAGAGGGTGGGGTTCATTTTTGAGATGAAGTCATTAATAAATGAGATTATATTACTGGAGGGGGAAAGGTGTCTGCCACGATGCATTCTCTCTAAACCAGAAATATGCTCCATGAGCAGAAGCATCTTTGAAAGTAAACTGGAACTGTACAAACTGAGTGATTAGAGGAAATGTAAATAGAAATCTTAGTTTAGTGCCCCCTAAATTCAGTTAGTTTTAACTATTAATTTGGGGAACTGGGGATAGATGTGGTAAGTGAAATCAAATGAATTACCCATGATCACTGACAAAAATCAGGACTAGAACAAAAAGCTTTCGACTCTAGCCCTCTCAACACAGAATGAGTTCTTCCCATTTAAGCTAGGGTAGGGAAAATAAGTACAGAACCATCAATATTTAATATACTATTAGACTTTGGCTGTATTTTCACTTGAGTTGATGAAACCCTTGATCGTCTTCAAATATTTAAAGGGTGTTTTTGTGGCAAAATGAACTTTGGTTAAACAAAATATAATTCCAAACTCAAGGGATCTTGTCAATGACTGATAGACACACACACACACATACACACATACACACACATAATACAGGCAAGAAAATATAATGAGAGGGTAATAGAAAATGACCTTTTCACTTTAAATTAACTTTTGTTCTGGCTGAAATTCACTTCCTTGCCAAGTTAAAAGAAAATTTTGGAAATTTCCAATCCTAAATTAGATGTTATCTAGGTCAAAAGACTATAATTTAGCCCTGGATATACAAGTTCAGGAAGATTTAATTGTTGACTGGAGCAATTATTTTGGCTTTCATTTTTCTTACAGTATGTTAAGATGGACTGTGGTGGCTCATAACCTCTGGCTAATGCTCTCAGTCTTTCTTCAGCAAAGATGGGATAGAGGAACTTGAGTGAGTAGAGGGTTCATATAGGGAATTCATAGGAGATTAAGTTGGGTCTCTAGAAGAAAGGAGCAGAATGCAGAATGATGATATCACTTGAATATCAGAGGCTTTGTAGCATTTAAAATATATGTTGTGCCATCATGATTTCACCTGTATATACATATCCATTAAGTGTGTACAATTTATTATCCCTGTGCATTTTCTCTCTGATGATACATATATTTGTGGGACAGCATATCTCAGGTTTAGGGGGAAATGTTCTATTGATATTTTGCTTACTATTGTACTTAATCAAGTGCCTTTCCTTTGGACTAACCTGAAGAAGTTTTTCTGGGGGTCTCCTGTGTAAGGAGAAAGATGATTTAGCCATCATACATATAAGGAAACCCTTCTAACAATGAGCATTGTTCAATAATATAATGGACTGCCTTAGGAGGTAAGGAGTACTCCCTTACTAGAAGTCTTTAAGCAGAGACTGGATGACTATTGATCGGAAAAAGCCATACAGATAATACTTTTTCTTTTATGAATTGGATTAGATAGCTTCCAAAGTCCATTCTAACTTTGAGATACTTTGACTCCATGATAAAGCTTTTGTTTTTAATCTAATCACCTGTTAATTCAAAGAACTCACTTCTGATTTCTCAGTATTTTCCCTGAACATTTCCCTGTATTTTCTTACTTTCACATTTTCCTGATTTCATTTCTTTGATCTGTAGAACTTTCCTCCATTCCTTTTTTTCTACCTATCTTTCACAAATCAGCTTAAATTTCTCCTTCTCTTTGGAGCATCCCTGATTAAGTGTTTGAACAGAGCACCCTTTGACATCTCTGTAACCTATCCATACAATCCATTTGACATTCATCAATACTACCTTGTATTGGGGATTATCATTTTGTACTTCTCTATCATTTCTCTATCTAGAATGCTAACTTCCTGAGGGAAGGAAGTTTCAGGTTCTTTGTATACCTCAGAGTCTAACAGAATCTTCTCTTTAGTAAATAGCACTGAATAAATATCTGTTAGTTAAGTAGTTAATTGAATCATATTCTTTATTATACCTGCACCATATTGTCACTTGACCCTGCCCCAGCATGCCTGGAAGACTTGGTGTTTTATAAATCTTGAATTGACTTGTTAAATGGACATATTCAAAATGGTCCAAAATAAACACAAGTTTAATTGTGTTAATGCCTTTGAAACATAGCCTTCCTTAAAGTGATTGTACCTTCTTAATCTTCTGCCTTAATGAAAAAGAATGGCTTGTAAGTTCCTCCTCATTAGTTACAGAGGCAGCAGGGTGTGGAGTACAGAGCACTAGATTTGGTGTTACCTCAATAGTTTTTGAGGTGACTTCTGGCTCAAAATCCCATCATGCAATGATACCATGATTCTAAATTCCTAGATTTTCTCACAGGGCATGAAGGGTATGAAGCACTCAATAAAAAGATTTGTTAAGCATATACAATGTACTAGGGATGGTGTCATGTGATAAAGACAGGAATAAAACAGTCTCTAAGCTCAAGGAGCCTGCTTTTTATTGGAGAAGGGAATATATATATATATATATATATATATATATATATATATATATACATATATATATGTATATATAAACAAATGAATATATACAACTTTGCTGCTAAGGAATTCTATGATGATGGGTTAGAAACTCTACCACCTGGCAGAATTGGGAAAGATTTAGGTGTAAGAAGTCATACTAAGAGTTGACTCTTGGAGGAAATTAGGATTTCAAGAATTGGAAACCCAATAGTACTGAGCAATAGTACAAGGGCCACTAGGTAGTATCAGAGTACAGAGTACAAGAACTGGAATCAGGAAAACTCATCTCCCTAAGTTCAAATCTGACTTCAGACACTTACTAGCTAGGTCACTCTAAACTTCACCTTGTTTTTCTCAGTTTCCTCAGTTATTATATATATAAAAAAAGAGTTGTAAACTCATTTTACAATTGAGAAAAAAAAAAGCAAAAATCCCAAATGGGGTCATGAAGAATAGGACATGACTGAAAATAACTCAACAATAACAAAAAATGGGCAAAACTCACTTGGAAGCAAATAATAAGGATCCAGGTTTAGATAATCATCCCATTGCCAACACTTCTAACAATGATCTGTAATGGCCCATCACACTTCCTGACTCTTCTCCCCAAGTCCCCCAATGCTTCAGCCAAATTGAGCCACAGATTTTTAGAATTGAATGGGATAACATCATAGTTTGATTAGGTTCTTGGTCAACACCCTCATTCACAATGAATTTGTTCACTGTGAAAATGTTCTTTATGTTGCTCAGAAAACTGAAGGGGGAAGATGGGAAGAAGATGGAAGGGGGGCTTTGTTTACATAGCAGATGTGTTCTAGAAGAAGGAAATGCTTTTATTTCCCTGGTGTACCAGCAGTTCATGTTGCTATAGCCAGCTCTAATGGAAAATAATAAAACCCATTTTCATCAAGCAATATCTGGAACACTTACAGGTCAGTCCAACACTCAAAGCAGACTGTTGTAGATCCCATTAGTTTGTCACCGTCTTGTAACTTAGTTGGGGGACTTTTACCATTGGAAATTAAATTTTCCAGGTCATGGCCTGTTATGATTTATGAAAAACAGCAAATCTTTGGGAAGTTGGTGTGAGCATGTAGCCAATTATTACAGACTGAACACATAATCTTTCCATTTGTTAAAATCACAAAGGTAGCAAATTAAGCTGTGAAAGAACTGAGAACTGTAACAGTTGTAAAAATATTTTCAGCTCATAGTTATAAACCTCTGTTATACTGATTATTGCAGATTGAATGATTTTGTTCTCAAGCCCATCCAGCTAGTACAGTCAGAAGATTGTGTTGTTGCTCTTTGAAATTTGTTTTTCTGCACAGGGCTTATAAAATGAGTTCATGGGGATCCTTATGGGTGTAACGGATTCTATGGAGAATGTACCCATTTCTAGATAGAATTTCAGCCCACTTAAGTGCAGAGAGAAAAACCACAGACAATTATCCTTAAATATAGTGGAGGAAATATGGTATAACTAAAGAAGCAATGGACATGGGAAACATGGGTTTGAGTCCTGTGAAGCTTTGCCATGAAGTATCTATGGGATCTCTGAGGGTGATTTAATTCATTCTTCAGAATTCGGTTTTCTACATTATAAATGAGACAATGTTTGCAAAGAGCTGAGCACATAGTAGGCACTTAATAAATTCTTGTTTCCAATCTCTTTTTCCTATAGGAAAGATCCTGTGCTTGGTGCTATATTGGCTACCCTAAAATTGCAAGACATGGTTTTTGTATTCAAGTTGCTGAAAAACTTGAGGAGATGAGGTTTGCACCCAAGAAACAACGAAAGAACATGCAAAGATTTAAATGGGCAAATGTTAAATCACATAGTTCTATCAATAAATGCATGAAGTCAGAGAAGAGAAAGCTTCAAGTGGGCTATAGAAATGGAGAAAGACTTAATAGAACAAGAGGAGGTTGAGATGGATCTTGGAGAATGGATAGGATCTTCCTGGATGCAGAGAGATGATGGTAAGATTCTGGTAAGAATGAGAAATTTTTATAAAATGAAGTAGAGAGAATGGAAATTGTCTTTGCTTTTCTACTATAGTTTATAGTTTATAACAGTGGAACACAGCTTCATAGCCATTGGAATCTTAGAAATCTCAGTTGGTCCTGACTCTGAGGCTCAGAGAAATGTGGTCACTTCATGTGGCCATACCTCTATTTTGTAAGCATCCTATTTCCTCCATGAAGCTTTCCCTAGGCATCTGTGTTATCTATCTATCCATCCATCTATGTATCTGGAAGATACTCTCCATTCTCCAAGAACCATCTCAATCTTTCCTCTGAAGTGATTGACAATTTTCTTTTTTTTTTCCTTAAATGCAATTTTATTGCTAGTGTAAAAAATCTATAATTAAATTCTCTTTCATATACTTTGAGAAAAATATACACATGCATATATGTATACATATATACATACATGCACACATGCATATACTTATACTCATATGCATATACATAGATACATATATAAGTTCAAATCAGTGCTTTTATTCCCTAGTGGTTTTATTTTAAATTTTATTTATAAATTTTTTTTGACAGTATATATGCATGAGTAATTTTTTTATAACATTATCCCTTGTATTCATTTTTCCAAATTATCCCCCTCTCCCTCTACTCCCTTCCCTTGATGACAGGCAATCCCATACATTTTACATGTGTTACAATATAACCTAGATACAATATATGTGTGTAAATCCCATTTTCTTGTTGCACATTAAGTATTAGATTCCGAAAGTATAAGTAACCTGGGTAGATAGACAGTAGTGCTACCAATTTACATTCACTTCCCAGTGTTCCATCTCTGGGTGTAGTTATTTCTGTCCATCATTGATCAACTGGAAGTGAGTTGGACCTTCTTTATGTTGAAGATTTCCACTTCTATAAGAATACATCCTCATACAGCATTGAAGTGTACAGCGATCTTCTGGTTCTATTCGTTTCACTCAGCATCAGCTGATGTAAGTCTCTCCAAGCCTCTCTGTATTCCTCCTGCTGGTCATTTCTTACAGAGCAATAATATTCCATAACCTTCATATACCATAATTTACCCAATATTCTCCAATTGATGGGCATCAGTTCAGCTTCCAGTTTCTAGCCACTATAAAAAGAGCTGCCACAAACATTTTGGCACATACAGGTCCCTTTCCCCTCCTCAGTATTTCCTTGGGATATAAGCCCAATAGCAGCAATGCTGGATCAAAGGGTATGCACAGTTTGATAACTTTTTGGGCATAATTCCAGATTGCTCTCCAGAATGGCTGGATTCTTTCACAACTCCACCAACAATGCATCAGTGTCCCAGTTTTCCCACATCCCCTCCAACATTCATCATTATTTGTTCCTGTCATCTTAGCCAGTGATTGACAATTTTCTATTGAACTCCTATGAGTGATATAAGTTATAGAACACAGAATCACATACATATAGAAGCTCAGAGTTGGAATTGAGCTCAGAAATTATCTACTTCAACTATACTTGACCAAGAATCCCTGCTACCATATAGCTTAAAAATATTAAGCACAATCTAGGGGAAAGAAGAATCACATAAAGATTTGGAATCAGGGCATCTAGATTAAACTCTTTACTCTGCCAATTACTATTGTATAATCTTGAACACATTTAAGTTCTAAGTTTCCTTACTTGTAAAGAAGAAGCTGGATCCAATGACCTTTAAAGTTTTTTCCAACTCTAAATCTGCGTTCTATGGTTCCAGTCAACCAGCCTTTGCCTGAAACCCTTTGGTGAGTGAGAAAGAACTTACCACTTCCTGAAGGAGCTAATTCCATTTAGACAAATCTAATTGTTAAGAAAGAGTGTATGACACCCTGTTTGGGTTTAATAAATGCTTGTTGAGTTGTTGATGATAAATATAGCAACAACTACCTCTTGCTCCTGGTTCTTCCTTCCACGATCAAGACAAACATCCCACGTCCCACTTTCACATGACAATCTTTCAAAAATACTTGAGAATAGTTATCAAGAGCAGCCTAGGTTTTTTTCCTTCTCCAGTTTGAACCTTCTTAGTTTGTTTGTTTGTTGTTTCTTTTGTCATTATTTATTTATTTAATGGATTCTCATGCACCATGGAATTCAGGAAAGACTTTTCCAAGCTTAGTCACCCTTCCCTGGGCCAATTCGAGTTTGTCAATGCCATTCCTAATGTGTGATCCTCAGGAGTGATCTCAGCTGGTCAAGAAAGGAACTCAGCTCTATAATTCTGTATACACTGTCTTAGACAGCCTATCTTAGCATGGATTTTTACAGCCCATGTTACATGGTTGATTTACATTTAGTCTGGAGACCACTAAAATCCTCAGATCCTTTTCACCGAGGAACCAGTGTCCTGCTGAATACAAAACCTGAATACAAATTCTGACTTCCCAGATCTGAAGAGGAGGAAGGAGCCTTTGATATCCTAGAGTCCCAAGTCCCTGTCAGAAATTTACTAAGATTTAGGAAAGGCTACCAGGCCTTAAAATATTTCTTAAATAGCAAAGCTTGAGGAGAAAAATTCAAGATTAAGGCATTCTAGTCAAAAAATGATTAAATAATCTAGGCCAAGCTTTTTATGGTCATTCAAAATCAAGAAGTGTCAGCATACTTTGAGAGCTAATAACAACATCCCTCTTCTGTCAAGGATAATGTCACATTGTCTCTGATAAAGGAAAAGGGAAAACAAACAAAACAACAAAACTACTTAGAATTGCTTTTTCCAGATTAACTAGTTCAGTCACTTTGGGGATTTGAATTACATTGATGGGACTTATACTCAGATTCTCAAATGGATCCATGATCTCATTTATTAGGAAGTCCCCAAAGGGAATGCATAAACTCATAAAAGCTGGGCTGGCAGATCTGGATAGAAGATGGAAACGGAGAACATGCAAATAAATCAAGCTTATTATTGTATTCAAATATTGCTACAAATATCAGGCATTTTTGATACTTGTATCCTTTAATATTGGATATTTTAGAAAAAAAATATAATAAGCCTGAGAGGTTTTTTTTTTTTTTTTTAAATGAAACTATTCTTCACCTGGCATGTGACATTTGAGATCCATGGAACAAGTATGAGAGAGTGAAATGATGGTAGGAATTTGAAGATTTGAACATTTTCTAGCTATGTGGTTTTGGGCAAATCCCTTATTAATCTTCTATACTTTACTCATCTGTAAAATTGACATCATAGATCTAGAACTGGAAGGGACTCCAGAGATAATCTTATCCAACATCCTCATTTTCCAGCTAGGGAAACAGAGGCCCAGAGAAATAAGAGTTAGGCTCCTTTGATCCTAAGGTTGTATCTAATCTTGGACAGTTTAAGTGATTCATCCAAGGTTGCAGAAATAGTTGGTGGCAGTAATCCTTTCACTAGTTGGATCACAAGCATGGTGTGAGTAAGACACTTTGTAAACCTTAAGAGAGTATTGAAAAAAAAAACCCATTATTGTCATTTAGGAACTGGTGCTACAACTAAGTCCAATGCTTTAGATTTGGGACCTTTGCCATGACAACTTTGAAAGACCAGAAAAACAATACAACTCATTTTCACTTGGATAGGGGTTTATTTAGTCTACTGATTTTTTCTCTCTCCAAATTCTGGCAGAAAATGTCTGGCCTAATTAGGCAGGCATCTTGAGCTACAAGAGAGTAAGGGGGAGATTTCTGCCCTCAGAGT